>NC_134830.1:37804390-37941865 GCF_004210375.1 Tachypleus tridentatus
CTTGTTCTTTGTAACAAGTGTTATATTAACATGAGTGTCTCTTGTTCTTTGTAACAAGTGTTATATTAACATGAGTGTCTCTTGTTCTTTGTAACAAGTGTTATATTAACACGAGTTCTTTTGTTCTTTGTAACAAGTGTTACATTAACATGAGTGTCTCTTGTTCTTTGTAACAAGTGTTATATTAACACGAGTTCTCTTGTTCTTTGTAACAAGTGTTATATTAACATGAGTGTCTCTTGTTCTTTGTAACAAGTGTTACATTAACATGAGTTCTCTTGTTCTTTGTAACAAGTGTTACATTAACATGAGTGTCTCTTGTTCTTGTAACAAGTGTTATATTAACATGAGTGTCTCTTGTTCTTTGTAACAAGTGTTACATTAACACGAGTGTCTCTTGTTCTTTGTAACAAGTGTTATATTAACATGAGTGTCTCTTGTTCTTTTAAACAAGTGTTATATTAACATGAGTGTCTCTTGTTCTTTGTAACAAGTGTTACATTAACATGAGTGTCTCTTGTTCTTTGTAACAAGTGTTACATTAACATTCTTTTGTTCTTTGTAAGTGTCTCTTGTTCTTTGTAACAAGTGTTACATTAACACGAGTGTCTCTTGTTCTTTGTAAGAAGTGTTATATTAACATGAGTGTCTCTTGTTCTTTGTAACAAGTGTTATATTAACACGAGTGTCTCTTGTTCTTTTTGTAACAAGTGTTACATTAACATGAGTGTCTCTTGTTCTTTGTAACAAGTGTTATATTAACATGAGTGTCTCTTGTTCTTTGTAACAAGTGTTATATTAACACGAGTTCTCTTGTTCTTTGTAACAAGTGTTACATTAACATGAGTGTCTCTTGTTCTTTCTTTGTAACAAGTGTTATATTAACATGAGTGTCTCTTGTTCTTTGTAACAAGTGTTACATTAACACGAGTGTCTCTTTATATTAATCAGTTCTTTGTAACAAGTGTTATATTAACATGAGTGTCTCTTGTTCTTTGTAACAAGTGTTACATTAACAAGAGTGTCTCTTGTTCTTTGTAACAAGTGTTATATTAACATGAGTGTCTCTTGTTCTTTGTAACAAGTGTTATATTAACATGAGTGTCTCTTGTTCTTTGTAACAAGTGTTATATTAACACGAGTGTCTCTTGTTCTTTGTAACAAGTGTTATATTAACATGAGTGTCTCTTTCTTTGTAACAAGTGTTACATTAACATGAGTGTCTCTTGTTTTTTGTAACAAGTGTTATATTAACATGAGTTCTCTTGTTCTTTGTAACAAGTGTTATATTAACATGAGTGTCTCTTGTTCTTTGTAACAAGTGTTACATTAACACGAGTGTCTCTTGTTCTTTGTAACAAGTGTTATATTAACATGAGTGTCTCTTGTTCTTTGTAACAAGTGTTATATTAACATGAGTTCTCTTTGTTCTTTTGTAACAAGTGTTATATTAACATGAGTGTCTCTTGTTCTTTGTAACAAGTGTTATATTAACACGAGTGTCTCTTGTTCTTTGTAACAAGTGTTACATTAACATGAGTGTCTCTTGTTCTTTGTAACAAGTGTTATATTAACATGAGTGTCTCTTGTTCTTTGTAACAAGTGTTACATTAACACGAGTGTCTCTTGTTCTTTGTAACAAGTGTTATATTAACATGAGTGTCTCTTGTTCTTTGTAACAAGTGTTATATTAACATGAGTGTCTCTTGTTCTTTGTAACAAGTGTTATATTAACATGAGTGTCTCTTGTTCTTTGTAACAAGTGTTACATTAACATGAGTGTCTCTTGTTCTTTGTAACAAGTGTTACATTAACACGAGTGTCTCTTGTTCTTTGTAACAAGTGTTACATTAACATGAGTGTCTCTTGTTCTTTGTAACAAGTGTTACATTAACACGAGTGTCTCTTGTTCTTTGTAACAAGTGTTATATTAACATGAGTGTCTCTTGTTCTTTGTAACAAGTGTTATATTAACATGAGTGTCTCTTGTTCTTTGTAACAAGTGTTATATTAACATGAGTGTCTCTTGTTCTTTGTAACAAGTGTTACATTAACATGAGTGTCTCTTGTTCTTGTAACAAGTGTTATATTAACATGAGTGTCTCTTGTTCTTTGTAACAAGTGTTACATTAACATGAGTGTCTCTTGTTCTTTGTAACAAGTGTTATATTAACATGAGTGTCTCTTGTTCTTTGTAACAAGTGTTATATTAACATGAGTGTCTCTTGTTCTTTTGTAACAAGTGTTATATTAACACGAGTGTCTCTTGTTCTTTGTAACAAGTGTTACATTAACATGAGTGTCTCTTGTTCTTTGTAACAAGTGTTATATTAACATGAGTTCTCTTGTTCTTTGTAACAAGTGTTACATTAACATGAGTGTCTCTTGTTCTTTGTAACAAGTGTTATATTAACATGAGTGTCTCTTGTTCTTTGTAACAAGTGTTATATTAACATGAGTGTCTCTTGTTCTTTGTAACAAGTGTTATATTAACATGAGTGTCTCTTGTTCTTTGTAACAAGTGTTACATTGACATGATTGTTTCTTGTTCTTAGTAGCAAGTGTTATATTAACATGAGTGTCTCTTGTTCTTTGTAACAAGTGTTACATTAACACGAGTGTCTCTTGTTCTTTGTAACAAGTGTTATATTAACATGAGAGTCTTTTGTTCTTTGTAAGAAGTGTTACATTAACATGACTGTCTCTCGTTCTTTGTAAAAAGTTTTATATTAACATGAGTGTCTCTTGTTCTTTGTAACAAGTGTTATATTAACATGAGTGTCTCTTGTTCTTTGTAACAAGTGTTACATTAACATGAGTGTCTCTTGTTCTTTGTAACAAGTGTTACATTAACATGAGTGTCTCTTGTTCTTTTGTAACAAGTGTTACATTAACATGAGTGTCTCTTGTTCTTTGTAACAAGTGTTATATTAACATGAGTGTCTCTTGTTCTTTGTAACAAGTTTTATATTAACATGAGTGTCTCTTGTTCTTTGTAGCAAGTGTTATATTAACACGAGTTCTCTTGTTCTTTGTAACAAGTGTTACATTAACATGAGTGTCTCTTGTTCTTTGTAACAAGTGTTATATTAACATGAGTGTCTCTTGTTCTTTGTAACAAGTGTTACATTAACATGAGTGTCTCTTGTTCTTTGTAACAAGTGTTATATTAACATGAGTGTCTCTTGTTCTTTGTAACAAGTGTTACATTAACATGAGTGTCTCTTGTTCTTTGTAACAAGTGTTATATTAACATGAGTGTCTCTTGTTCTTTGTAACAAGTGTTACATTAACATGAGTGTCTCTTGTTCTTTGTAACAAGTGTTACATTAACACGAGTGTCTCTTGTTCTTTGTAACAAGTGTTATATTAACATGAGTGTCTCTTGTTCTTTGTAACAAGTGTTATATTAACACGAGTGTCTCTTGTTCTTTGTAACAAGTGTTACATTAACATGAGTGTCTCTTGTTCTTTGTAACAAGTGTTATATTAACACGAGTTCTCTTGTTCTTTGTAACAAGTGTTATATTAACATGAGTGTCTCTTGTTCTTTGTAACAAGTGTTAACAAGTGTTATATTAACATGAGTGTCTCTTGTTCTTTGTAACAAGTGTTATATTAACATGAGTGTCTCTTGTTCTTTGTAACAAGTGTTATATTAACATGAGTGTCTCTTGTTCTTTGTAACAAGTGTTACATTAACATGAGTGTCTCTTGTTCTTTGTAACAAGTGTTATATTAACACGAGTGTCTTTTTCTTTCTAACAAGTGTTACATTAACATGAGTGTCTCTTGTTCTTTGTAACAAGTGTTATATTAACACGAGTGTCTCTTGTTCTTTGTAACAAGTGTTACATTAACATGAGTGTCTCTTGTTCTTTGTAACAAGTGTTATATTAACACGAGTGTCTCTTTCTTTGTAACAAGTGTTACATTAACATGAGTGTCTCTTGTTCTTTGTAACAAGTGTTATATTAACATGAGTGTCTCTTGTTCTTTGTAACAAGTGTTACATTAACATGAGTGTCTCTTGTTCTTTGTAACAAGTGTTATATTAACATGAGTGTCTCTTGTTCTTTGTAACAAGTGTTATATTAACATGAGTGTCTCTTGTTCTTTGTAACAAGTAACAAGTGTTACATTAACACGAGTGTCTCTTGTTCTTTGTAACAAGTGTTACATTAACATGAGTGTCTCTTTCTTTGTAACAAGTGTTATATTAACATGAGTGTCTCTTTGTTTTTGTAAAAGTGTTATATTAATATGAGTGTCTCTTTCTTGTAACAAGTGTTACATTAACATGAGTGTCATGTTCTTTTGTAACAAGTGTTATATGATGAACAGAGTGTCCTTGTTCTTTAAAACAAGTGTTAGATTAACATGAGTCTCTCTTGTTTTGTAACAAGTGTTAGATAAACATGAGTCTCTTTGTTCTTTGTAACAAGTGTTATATTGATTACGAGATCTCTTGTTCTTGTAACAAGTGTTACATAAACATGAGTGTCTCTTTGTGTTTTTAACAAGTGTTACATTAACATGTGTTTCTCTTGTTCTTTTGTAAGAAGTGTTATATAAATATGAGTGTCTTGTCTTTTTGTTAAAAGTGTTACATTAACATGAGTGTCTATGTTCTTTGTAGCAAGTGTTATATTGACACAAGTGTCTCCTGTTATTTGAAAAAAGTGTTAGATTAACATGAGTTGTCTGTTCTTTGTAACAAGTGTTACATAAACGTGTGTCCTCTTGTTCTTTCTAACAAGTGTTATATTGATATGAGATTTCTTGTCCCTTTTAACAAGTGTTACATTAACACGAGTGTCGTATGTTCTTTGTAACAAGTGTTACATTGACATCAGTGTCTCTCTGTTATTTGAAATAAGTGTTATACAAACACGATTGTTTTTTGTTTTTTGTAAAAAGTGTTAAATTAACACGAGTCTCTCTTGTTCTTTCTAACAAGTGTTATATTGACATGAGTGTCACTTTGTTCTTTAAAATAAGTGTTACACAAACACGAGTCTCTCTTTGTATTTTTGAAATAAGTGTTAGACTAAGATGAGTGTCTTTTGCTCTTTGTAACAAGTGTTATATTAAGACACGAGTTCTCTTCTCCTTTGTAACAGGTGTTACATTAAACATGAGTTCACTTGTTCTTGTAATAAATGTTATATTAACATCGTGTGTCTTTTTGTCTCTTGTAAAAAGTGTTATATTAATACGAGTGTCCTTTGTCTTTGTAATAAGTGTTACATTAACATGAGTGTGTATTGTTCTTTAAAAACAAGTGTTACATTGACACGAGTGTCTCCTGTAATTTTTTGTAACAAGTGTTAGATTAACATGATTGTCTTTGTTCTTTGTAACAAGTGTTACATAAACATCGAGTTCTCTTGTTTCTTGTAACAAGTGTTACATAAACATGAGATTTCTTTCTTTTCTTTTAACAAATGTTACATGAACACGTGTGTCTCTTGTATTTTGTAAAAAGTGTTATATTAATATGAGTCTCTCTTGTTCTTTGTAAGAAGTGTTACATAAACATGAGTGTCGTATGTTCTTTGTTACAAATGTTACATTAACATGAGTGTCTCCTGTATTTGAAACAAGTGTTAGATTAACACGATTGTTTCTTGTTCTTTGTAACAAGTGTTACATAAACACGAGTCTCCTTTGTTCTTCTTGTAACAAGTGTTACATTAACATGAGTGTCTCTTGTTCTTGTAACAAGTGTTACATAAACATGAGTGTCTCTTTTTTCTTTGTAACAAGTGTTATATTAACATGAGTGTCTTTTCTTTGTAACAAGTGTTACATTAACACGAGTGTGTCTTGTTCTTTTGTAACAAGTGTTATATTGACATCAGTGTCTCCCTGTTCTTTGAAACAAGTGTTAGATTATGATGATTGTCTTGTTTTTCTTTTAACAAGTGTTACATTGACATGAGATTCTTGTTCTTTTTTTAACAAGTGTAACATTAACACGAGTGTCTCTTGTCCTTTGTAACAAGTGTTACATTAACATGAGTGTCCTTGTTCTTTGTAACAAGTGTTATATTAACACGAGTCTCTCTTGTTTTTTTAACAAGTGTTATATTAACATGTGTTTGTCTCTCTTTGTAACAAGTGTTATATTAACATGAGTCTTCTGTTCTTGTGTAACAAGTGTTATATTAACATGAGTTCCTCTTGTTCTTTGTAACAAGTGTTACATTGACATCAGTGTCTCCTGTTATTTGTAACAAGTGTTATATTAACATGATTCTTTCTTTTTCTTTGTAACAAGTGTTACATAAACATGAGTCCTCTTGTTCTTTGTAAAAAGTGTTATATTAACATGAGTGTCACTTGTTCCTTTAACAAGTGTTACACAAACACGAGTCTTTCTTGTATCTTTGAAATAAGTATAATATTAAGATGAGTGTTTGTTCTTGTAACAAGTGTTATATTAACAAGAGTCTCCTTTGTCTTTGTAACAAGTGTTAGATTAACATGAGTGTCAATTTTTCTTTGTAATAAGTGTTACTACAAACACGAGTTTCTCTTGTTTTTTGTAACAAGTGTTATATTAACACGAGTGTCTCTTTGTTTTTTTGTAAAAAGTGTTAAATTAACATGAGTTTCTCTTGTTCCTTGTAACAAGTGTTATATTAACATGAGTGTCCTTGTTCTTAAAACAAGTGTTACATACACATGAGTCTCTTTTGTTTTTTGTAACAAGTGTTATATTGACATGAGTGTCTCCTGTTCTTTGTAACAAATGTTACATTAACATGAGTGTTTCTTTTTTCTTGTAACAAGTGTTACATAAACATGAGTGTCTCTCTTGTTCTTTGTAAGAAATGTTACATTAACATGTGTGTCTCTTTGTATTTTGTTAAAAAGTGTTATATTAAGATGAGTGTTCTTTCTGGTAACAAGTGTTACATTAACACAAGTCTCGTATGTTCTTTGTAACAAGTGTTATATTGACATCAGTTCTCTCCCTTGTCTTTTAACATGTGTTTTGTCTTTGAAACAAGTGTTATATTAACATGATTGTTTCTTTGTTCTTTGTAACAAGTGTTACATAAACACGAGTCTCTTTGTTTTTTGTAACAAGTGTTACATTGACATGAGTGTTCTGCTCCTTTTTAACAAGTGTTACATGAACACGAGTGTCTCTTGTTCTTGTAACAAGTGTTACATTAACATGAGTTGTCTCTGTGTTCTTTGTAAGAAGTGTTACATAAACATGAGTCTCTCTTGTTCTTTCTTCTAACAAGTGTTATATTAACATGATGTCACTTTTGTTATAGCAAGTGTTACACAAACACGAGTCTCTCTTGTATCTTTGTAAAAAGTGTTAAATTAACACGAGTGTCTCTTGTTCTTGTAACAAGTGTTATATTAACACAGTGTTTCTCTTGTTCTTTGTAACAAGTGTTATTAATACGAGTCTTTCTTTTCTTTGTAATAAGTGTTACACAAACATGATGTGTATGTTGTTTGTAACAAGTGCAGAATGTTGAATAAGAGTCCTCCTTTGTATTTGAAACGTGTTATATTAACATGATTTGTTTCTTTTTCTTAAAAAACAAGTGTTACATAAACATGAGTCTCTCTTTGTCTTTCTAACAAGTGTTAGATTGACATGAGTGTCACTTGCCTTGTAATAAAGTGTTACACAAACACGAGTCTCTGTATTCTTTGAAATAGGTGTTAAACTAAGATGAGTGTCTGTTCTTTAACAAGTGTTACATTAAGACAAGTGTGTCTCTGTTCTTGTAAAAAGTGTTATATTAATATGAGTGTCACTTTTTCTTTGTAATAAGTGTTATACAAACACGAGGTCGTCTTGTTTTTTGTAACAAGTGTTATATTGAACATGAGTTCCCTTGTTCCTTTAAAATAAGTGTTAGATTAACATGATTGTTTCTTTTCTTTGTAACAAGTGTTACATTAACACGAGTCTCTCTTGTTCTTGTAACAAGTGTTAGATTGACACGAGATTCTCTTTGCCTTTGTAACAAATGTTACATTAACACGAGTGTCTCTTTGTTCTCTGTAACAAGTGTTACATAAACATGAGTCTTCAAATGTTACTAACATGTGTCTCTGTTTTTGTAAAAAGTGTTACATAAATATGAGTGTCTCTGTTTTTTGTAACAAGTGTTATATTAACATGAATGTCGTATGTTCTTTGTAACAAGTGTTATATTGACATCATGTCTCTCTTGTAATTTTGAAACACGTGTTAGATTAACACGATTGTCTCTTGTTCTCTTTTAACAAGTGTTACATAAACATGAGTTTCTCTTGTTCTTTGTAACAAGTGTTATATTAACACGAGTCTCTCTTGTTCTTTTGTAACAAGTGTTACATAAACACGAGTGTTTTTTTCTTCTTGTAACAAGTGTTACATTAACATGAGTGTCTTTGTTCTTGTAACAAGTGTTACATTAACACAAGTGTCTCTTGTTCTTTGAAATGTTAGATTAACATGAGTGTTCTTGTTCTTTGTAAACAAGTGTTATATTGACATGAGTTCTCTTGTTCTTTTTAACAAGTGTTATATTAACATGAGTCTCTCTTGTTCTTTGTAACAAGTGTTATATAAACATGAGTCTTTGTTCTTGTAACAAGTGTTACATTAACATGTGTGTCTTTGTTCTTTGTTACAAGTGTTATATTAACATGAGTGTCTTTTTCTGTGTAACAAGTGTTATATTAACATACAGTCTCTCTTGTTCTTTGTAACAAGTGTTATATTTATGATGAGTTTCTCTTGTAACAAGTGTTAACAAAAAAACATGTTAGATTAACATGATTGTTTTTCTCTTTGTAACAAGTGTTACATTAACATGAGTTCTCTTTGTTCTTTGTAACAAGTGTTATATTAACATGAGTGTCTTCTTTTCTTTGTAACAAGTGTTACATGAACATGAGTGTCTCGTATGTTCTTTGTAACAAGTGTTATTATAATCAGTGTCTCACTTTTTGTAAGAAGTGTTACATAAACATGAGTGTTTCTTGTTCTTTGTAACAAGTGTTACATTAACATGAGTCTCTTTTTGTAAACAAGTGTTATATTAACACAAGATTCTCTTGTTCTTTGTAACAAGTGTTACATTAACATGAGTGTCTCTTTGTTCTTTGTAACAAGTGTTATTATTCAACATGTGTTTCTTTGTTCTTTTGTAAACAAGTGTTACATTAACATGAGTGTCTCTTTTGTTTTGGTAACAAGTGTTATATTAACATGAGTGTCTTTGTTCTTCTAGTAAATGTGAGTGTTACATTAACAACGAGTTCTCTTGTTCTTTTGTAACAAGTGTTATATTAACATGAGTGTCTCTGTTCTTTGTAACAAGTGTTATATTAACATGAGTTCTCTTGTTTCTTGTAACAAGTGTTACATTAACATGAGTTCTCTTGTTCTTAACAAGTGTTACATTAACATGAAAGTGTCTCTTTCTCTTGTAACAAGTGTTATATTAATATGAGTGTCTTGTTCTTTGTAACAAGTGTTACATTAACATGAGTGTCTCCTTGTTCTTTGAAACAAGTGTTAGATTAACATGAGTGTCTCTTTTCTTTGTAACAAGTGTTATATTAACATGAGTGTTTCTTGTTCTTTGTAACAAGTGTTACATGAACACGAGTCTCTCTTTGTCCTTTGTAACAAGTGTTATATTAACATGAGTTTCTTTGTTCTTGTAACAAGTGTTATATAAACATGAGTGTCTTGTTTTGTAACAAGTGTTACATTAAGTAACAAGTGTTATATTAACATGAGTGTCTCTTGTTCTTTGTAATAAGTGTTATATTAACATGAGTTTCTCTTTGTTCTTTTAACAAGTGTTACATTAACATGAGTGTCTCTCTTGTTCTTTGTAACAAGTGTTATATTAACATGAGTGTCTCTTGTTCTTTGTAACAAGTGTTACATTAACACGAGTTCTCTCTTTGTTCTTTGTAAATAAGTGTTAGATTAACATGAGTCTCTTTGTCTCTTTGTAACAAGTGTTATATTAACACGATTTTCTCTGTTTCCTTGTAACAAGTGTTACATTAACATGAGTGTCTCTTGTTCTTTGTAACAAGTGTGTTATTAACATGAGTCTCTCTTTGTTCTTTGTAAGAAGTTTAGATTAACATGAGTTTTGTTCTTTGTAACAAGTGTTACATTAACATGAGTGTCTCTTTTCTTGTAACAAGTGTTACATTAACACGAGTGTCTCTTGTTCTTTGTAACAAGTGTTACATTAACATGAGTGTCTCCTTGTTCTTTGTAACAAGTGTTATATTAACATGAGTGTTTTTTTTCTTTTGTAACAAGTGTTACATTAACATGAGTGTCTCTTGTTCTTTGTAAGAACAAGTGTTAGCATTAACATGAGTGTTTCTGTTATTTGTAACAAGTGTTACATTAACATGAGATGTCTCTTTTCTTTCTAACAAGTTACATTAACATGAAGTTCTCTTGTTCTTTGTAACAAGTGTTACATAAACACGAGTTGTCTCTTGTTCTTTGTAACAAGTGTTATATTAACATGAGTGTCTTTGTGAAGCAAGTGTTATATTAACATGAGTTCTCACTGTTCTTTGTAACAAGTGTTACTGTAACACGAGTTCTTGTTCTTTGTAACAAGTGTTATAGTAAATGAGTCTCTCTTTGTTCTTTGTAAAGTGTAAATTAAACTGCCTCTTGTTCTTTTGTAACAAGTGTTATATTAACATGAGTGTCCTCTTGTTCTTGTGTAACAAGTGTTAGATTAACATGAGTGTCTCTTGTTTTGTAACAAGTGTTAGATTAACATGAGTGTCTCTTTTCTTTGTAACAAATGTTACTTATTAACATGTGTGTCTCTTGTTTTGTGTAACAAGTGTTATATTAATTATGAGTGTCTCTTTCTCTTGTAACAAGTGTTACATTAACATGAGTGTCTCTTGTTCTTTGTAAAGTGTTAATTAACACGTGTTAAAGTGTTATTAACACGAGTGTCTCTTGTTCTTTGTAACAAGTGTTATATTAACATGAGTGTCTCTTGTTCTTTAAAACAAGTGTTACATTGAACACGAGTCTCTCTTGTTTTGTAACAAGTGTTATTGATTAACATGAGTGTTCTTGTGCCTTTTAACAAGTGTTACATAAACATGAGTCTCTTGTTCTTTTGTAACAAGTGTTATATTAACGTGAGTTTCACTCTCTTTGTAATAAGTGTTACATAAACACGAGTATCTTTTTTTTTTGTAACAAGTGTTAAATTAACATGAGAGTTCTTTTTGTAACAAGTGTTATATTAACATGAGTTCCTCTGTTTTTTGTAAGAAGTGTTACATTAACATGAGTCTCTCTTGTTCTTTATAACAAGTGTTATATTAACATGAGTGTCTCTCTTCTTTGTAACAAGTGTTACATTAACATGAGTGTCTCTTGTTCTTTGTAACAAGTGTTACATTAACATGAGTGTCTATTGTTCTTTGTAACAAGTGTTATATTAACATGAGTGTCCTGTTCTTTGTAAAAGTGTTAGCATTAACATGAGTGTCTATTTTCTTTGTAACAAGTGTTACATTAACATGAGTGTCTCCTGTTCTTTGTAACAAGTGTTATATTGACATGAGTGTCCCTTTTATTTGTAACAAGTGTTACATTAACATGAGTGTCTCTATGTCTTTGTAACAAGTGTTACATTAACATGAGTGTCCTTGTTTTGTAACAAGTGTTATATTAACACGAGTGTCTCTGTGTTCCTTGTAACAAGTGTTACATTAACATGAGTGTCTTTTTTCTTTGTAACAAGTGTTATATTAACATGAGTTCTTTGTTCTTTGTAATAAGTGTTACATTAACACGAGTGTCTCTTGTTCTTTGTAATAAGTGTTACATTAACATGAGTGTCCTTGTTCTTTTAAAACAAGTGTTACATTAACATGAGTTCTTTCTTGTTTTGTAACAAGTGTTAGATTAACATCGAGTGTCTCTTTTTCTTTGTAACAAGTGTTATATTAACATGAGTGTCTCTTTGTTCTTGTAACAAGTGTTACATTAACATGAGTGTCCTGTTTCTTTGTAACAAGTGTTACATTAACACGTGTGTCTCTTTTCTTTGAAATAAGTGTTGCTATTAACATGAGTGTCTCTTTGTATCTTTTGTAACAAGTGTTAAATTAACATGAGTGTCGTATGTTTTGTAACAAGTGTTATATTAACATCAGAGTCTCCTGTTCTTGTAAACAAGTGTTACATTAACATGAGTGTCACTTTTTTTTGTAATAAGTGTTACATAAACACGAGTTCTCCTTGTTCTTGTAACAAGTGTTATATTAACAAGAGTGCCCTCTTGTTCTTTGTAACAAGTGTTACATTAACACGAGTGTCTTTTTTTAACAAGTGTTAGATAACAAGTGTTACATTAACAAATGTTATCATCTCTTGTTCTTTGTAACAAGTGTTACATAAACATGAGTGTCTGTTCCTTTAACGTTATATTAACATTTCTCTTGTAACAAGTGTTATATTAACATGAGTCTCTTTCTTTGTAACAAGTGTTACATTAACATGAGTGTCGTATGTTCTTTTAACAAGTGTTATATTAACATGAGTGTCTCTTGTCCTTTTGTAAAAGTGTTAGATTAACATGAGTGTTCTTTTCTTTGTAACAAGTGTTACATTAACATGAGTGTCTCTTGTCTGTGTAACAAGTGTTATATTGACATGAGTGTCGTTCTTTTGTAACAAGTGTTACATTAACATGAGTGTCTCTTGTTCTTTGTAACAAGTGTTACATAAACATGATTGTCTCTTGTTCTTGTAACAAGTGTTACATAAACATGAGTGTCTCTTGTTCTTTATATTAAGATGAACAAGTGTTATATTAACATGAGTGTCTCTTGTTCTTTTGTAACAAGTGTTATATTAACACGAGTTCTCTTGTTCTTTGTAAGAAGTGTTACATTAACATGAGTTTCTTGTAACAAGTGTTATTTTCTCACGTTCTTGTAACAAGTGTTATATTAACATGAGTGTCTCTTTGTCTTTGTAACAAGTGTTATATTAACACGAGTCTTTGTTTTTGTAACAAGTGTTACATTAACACGAGTGTCTCTTGTTCTTGTAACAAGTGTTACATTAACATGAGTGTCTCTTCTGTTCTTTGTAACAAGTGTTATATTAACATGAGTGTCTCTTGTTCTTTGTAACAAGTGTTATATTAACACGAGTTCAAATCTTATTACATCGAGTTCTTGTAACAGGTGTTACATAAACATGAGTGTCTCTTGTTCTTCTTTTAACAAATGTTACATTAACATGTGTTTCTTCTTTGTTTTTGTAAAAAGTGTTATATTAACATGAGTGTCTCTTGTAACAAGTGTTACTTTGTAACAAGTGTTATATTGACATCGAGTGTCCTGTTATTTGAAACGTGTGTTAACATGATTGTTTTTCTTGTAACAAGTGTTACATAAACATGAGTGTCTCTTGTTCTTCTAACAAGTGTTACATTGAACATGTAATAAGTTTTACACAAACACGAGTTCTTTTGTTCTTTGTAACAAGTGTTAAATTAACATGAGTTTTGTAACAAGTTATATTAAACAAGAGTTCTACTTTTTGTAACAAGTGTTACATTAACACGAGTGTCTCTTGTTCTTGTAAAAGTGTTATATTAACATGATTGTCTCTTGTCTTTGTAAGAAGTGTTACATTAACATGAGTATCTCTTGTTCTTTGTTAACAAGTGTTATATTAACATGAGTGCTCTTGTTTTTAAAACAAGTGTTACATTAACACGAGTTCTATTGTATTCTTTGAAACAAGTGTTAGATTAACATGAGTCTCTTTGTTCTTTGTAACAAGTGTTATATTAACACGAGTTCTCTTGTTTTTTAACAAGTGTTACATAAACATGTGTGTCTTTGTTCTTTGTAACAAGTGTTACATTAACATTAGTGTCTTTTCTCTCTTGTAACAAGTGTTAACTATTAACATGAGTGTCGTATTCTTGTGTAACAAGTTTATATTAACATGAGTGTCGTATTGTTGTTATTTGAAAGTGTCTCCTGTAATTTGAAACATGTGTTAGATTAACATGATTGTTTTTTTTTCTTTGTAACAAGTGTTACATAAACATGAGTCTCTCTGTTCTTTAACAACAAGTGTTATATTGACATGAGTTTCACTTGTTTTGTAACAAGTGTTACATAAACACGAGTGTCTCTTGTTTCTTTGAAACAAGTGTTACATTAACATGTGTTCTCTTGTTCTTTGTAAGAAGTGTTATATTAATATGAGAGTCCTTGTTCTTTGTAACAAGTGTTACATTAACATGAGGTTCTTTTGTTCAAGTTTGTAAACAAGTGTTATCTTGTTCATTAACAGTGTCTCTTGTTTTGTAACAAGTGTTAGATTAACATGAGTGTCTCTTGTTCTTGTAACAAGTGTTACATTAACATGAGTTTCTCTTGTTCTTTGTAACAAGTGTTAGATTAACATGAGTGTTTCTTGTTCTTTGTAACAAGTGTTACATTAACACGAGGTTCTTGTTCTTGTAACAAGTGTTATATTAACATGAGTCTCTCTTGTTCTTTTGTAACAAGTGTTACATAAACATGAGTGTCTTTTTCTTTGTTATAAGTGTTTATAAACACGAGTTCTTTGTTTTTTTGTAACAGTGTGCAATTAACATGAGTCCTCTTTTGTTCTCTTTGTAATAAGTGTCTCTTCTATATAGTAACATGAGTGTCTCTTGTTCTTAAAACAAGTGTTACATTAACATGAGTTCTCTTTGTTTTTTTGTAACAAGTGTTAGATTAACATGAGTGTCTCTTGTCTTTGTAACAAGTGTTATATTAACACGAGTTCTCTTGTTCTTTGTAACAGTGTTACATAAACATGAGTGTCTCTTGTTCTTTGTAACAAGTGTTACATTAACATGAGTGTCCTCTTGTTCTTTGTAATGAGTGTTATATTAACATGAGTGTCTTTGTCTCTTGTAAAAGTGTTACATTAACATGAGTCTCTCTTGTTCTTTGTAACAAGTGTTATATTAACATGAGTCCTCTCTTGTTCTTTAAACAAGTGTTACATTAACATGAGTTTCTCTTGTTTTTTGTAACAAGTGTTATATTAACATGAGTGTCTCTCTTGTTCTTTGTAACAAGTGTTATATTAACATGAGATTTCTTTGTTTTTGTAACAGTGTTATATAAACATGAGTTCTCTTGTTTTTTAACAAGTGTTACATTAACATGAGTGTCTCTTGTTCTTTGTAACAAGTGTTATATTAACATGAGTGTCTCTTGTTTTTTTTAAGTGTTACAAACATGAGTGTCTCTTGTTTCTTTTGTAACAAGTGTTAGATTAACATGAGTGTCTTCTTGTTCTTTGTAACATGTAAGATATTAACATGAGTTCTCTTGTTCTTGTAACAGTGTTACATAAACATGAGTGTCTCTTGTTCTTTTTAACAAATGTTACATTAACATGTGTGTCTCTTGTTCTTTGTAAAAAGTGTTATATTAATATGAGTGTCTCTTTCTGTTGTAACAAGTGTTACATTAACATGAGTGTCGTATGTTCTTTGTAACAAGTGTTATATTGACATCAGTGTCTCCTGTAATTTGAAACATGTGTTAGATTAACATGATTGTTTTTTTCTTTGTAACAAGTGTTACATAAACATGAGTCTCTCTTGTTCTTGTAACAAGTGTTATATTGACATGAGATTCTCTTGTTCTTCTAACAAGTGTTACATGAACACGAGTGTCTCTTGTTCTTGTAACAAGTGTTATATTAACATGTCTCTTGTTCTTGACAAGTGTTACAAAACATGTTCTTTTTTGTAACAAGTGTTACATTAACATGAGTGTCTTTGTGCGCATTATATTAACACAAGTTCTTTGTTCTTGTAAAAGTGTTATATTAATATGAGTGTCTCTTTCTGTGTAACAAGTGTTACATTAACATGAGTGTCTCTTGTTCTTTGTAACAAGTGTTATATTTCTATCAGTGTCTTTAATCTGAAACAAGTGTTAGATTAACATGAGTGTCTCTTGTTCTTTGTAACAAGTGTTATATTAACATGAGTGTCTCCTGTTCTTTATAACAAGTGTTATATTAACATGAGTCTTTCTTTTTCTTTGTAACAAGTGTTAGATAAACGTGAGTCTCTCTTGTCCTTTGTAACAAGTGTTATATTAACATGAGTGTCTCTTGTTTCTTGTAAGAAGTGTTACACAAACATGAGTGTCTCTTGTTCTTGTTAACAAGTGTTAAATTAAGCATGAGTGTCACTTTTCTTTGTAACAAGTGTTATATTCAACGACGTTCTTTTAGTGTCTCTTGTTTTTTTGTAACAAGTGTTAAATTAACATGAGTGTCTCTTGTTCTTTGTAACAAGTGTTATATTAACACGAGTGTCTCTTGTTTTGTAACAAGTGTTAGATTAACACGAGTGTCTCTTGTCCTTGTAACAAGTGTTATATTAACATGAGTGTCTCTTGTTCTTTGTAACAAGTGTTACATTAACATGAGTTCTCTTGTTTCTTGTAACAAGTGTTACATTAACATGAGTGTCTCTTTGTTCTTTCTAACAAGTGTTATATTAACATGTGAGTTCTCTGTTTTCTTTGTAACAAGTGTTAAATTAACATGAGTGTCTCTTGTTCTTTGTAACAAGTGTTACATTAACATGAGTGTCGTCTTGTCTCTTGTAACAAGTGTTATATTAACATGAGTGTCTCTTTTTTTTTGTAACAAGTGTTAGATTAACATGAGTGTCTCTTGTTCTTTGTAACAAGTGTTATATTAACATGAGTCTCTCTTGTTTCTTGTAACAGATGTTACATTGATTATGATCTGTTCTTGTTGTTTTTAACAAATGTTACATTAACATGAGTGTCTCTTTGTTCTTTGTAACAAGTGTTATATTAATATGTCTCTTGTCTTTGTAAAGTGTTACATACAAGTGTCTGTTCCATTAACATCATGATATATTAACTTGTTCTTTGTAACAAGTGTTATATTAACATGAGTGTCTCTTGTTCTTTGTAACAAGTGTTAGATTAACATGAGTTCTCTTTGTTCTTTTAACAAGTGTTACATTAACATGTGTTCTCCTGTTCTTTATAACAAGTGTTATATTAATTATGAGATGAAGTCTTGTTCTTTTTAACAAGTGTTACATTAACACGAGTGTCTCTTGTTCTTGTAACAAGTGTTATATTAACATGAGTGTCTCTTGTTCTTTGTAAGAAGTGTTATATTAACATGAGTGTCTTGTTTTACTTTGTAACAAGTGTTACATTAACATGAGTGTCTCTTTGTTCTTTTGTAACAAGTGTTATATTAACATGAGTTCTCTTGTTCTTTTAACAAGTGTTATATTAACATGAGTGTCTCTTGTTCTTTGTAACAAGTGTTATATTAACATGAGTGTCTCCTGTTCTTGTAACAAGTGTTAGATTAACATGAGTGTCTCTTGCTTTTGTAACAAATGTTAGATTAACATGAGTTCTCTTGTTTCTTGTAACAAGTGTTATATAAACATGAGATGTCTCTTGTTCCTTCTAACAAGTATTTACATGAACATGAGTGTCTCTCTTTTGTAAAAAAGTGTTATATTAACATGAGTGTCCTTGTGTAACAAGTGTTAATTTAACATGAGTGTCGTATGTTCTTTGTAACAAGTGTTACATTAACATGAGTGTCTCACTGTTTGTTACAACGTGTTATATTAACATGAGTGTTTTTTTCTTGTAACAATAACAGTGTTATATTGATTACAAGTTCTTGTTCTTTGTAACAAGTGTTACATTAACACGAGTTCTCTTGTTCTTTGTAACAAGTGTTATATTAACATGTCCTCTTTCTTGTAAGAAGTCTTACATAAACATGTTCTTTTTTTTGTAACAAGTGTTATATTAACATGAGTGTCTTCTTGTAGCAAGTGTTATATTAACATGAGTTCTCTTGTTCTTTGTAACAAGTGTTACATTAACATGAGTTCTCTTGTTTTGTAACAAGTGTTAGATTAACATGAGTTTCTCTTTGTTCTTGTAACAAGTGTTATATTAACATGAGTGTCTCTTTTTCTTTGTAACAAGTGTTACATTAACATGAGTCTCTCTTGTTCTTTTAACAAGTGTTACATTAACATGAGTGTCTCTTGTTCTTTGTAACAAGTGTTATATTAACACGAGTGTCTCTTGTTCTTTGTAACAAGTGTTACATAAACATGAGTGTCTTTGTTCTTTGTAACAAGTGTTACATTAACATGAGTTCTCTTGTTCTTTGTAACAAGTGTTATATTAACATGAGTGTCTCTTTTCTTTGTAACAAGTGTTATATTAACATGAGTGTCTCTTTTCTGTGTAACAAGTGTTACATTAACATGAGTTCTCTTGTTCTTTGTAACAAGTGTTATATTAACATGAGTGTCTCTTGTTTTTGTAAAACAAGTGTTACATTAACATGAGTTCTCTTGTTTCTTTGTAACAAGTGTTATATTAACATGAGTGTCTCTTGTTTTTTGTAACAAGTGTTACATTAACACGAGTGTCTCTTGTTCTTTGTAACAAGTGTTACATTAACATGAGGTCTCTTGTTCTTTTTAACAAGTGTTACATTAACATGAGTGTCTCTTGTTCTTTGTAACAAGTGTTATATTAACATGAGTGTCTCTTGTTCTTTGTAACAAGTGTTACATTAACATGAGTGTCTCTGTTCTTTGTAACAAGTGTTATATTAACATGAGTGTCTCTTGTTCTTTGTAACAAGTGTTACATTAACATGAGTGTCTCTTGTTCTTTGTAACAAGTGTTATATTAACATGAGTGTTCTCTTGTTCTTTGAAACAAGTGTTACATTAACACGAGTTCTCTTTTCTTTGTAACAAGTGTTATATTAACATGAGTCTCTTGTTCTTTGTAACAAGTGTTACATTAACATGAGATCTTTGTTTTTGTAACAAGTGTTATATTAACACGAGTGTCTCTTGTTTTTGTAACAAGTGTTATATTAACATGAGTGTTCTTTGTCTCTTAACAAGTGTTACATTAACACGAGTGTTCTTGTTTTTGTAACAAGTGTTATATTAACATGAGTGTCTCTTGTTCTTTGTAACAAGTGTTACATTAACATGAGTTCTCTTGTTCTTTGTAACAAGTGTTACATTAACATGAGTGTCTCTTGTTCTTGTAACAAGTGTTATATTAACATGAGTGTCTCTTGTTTCTTGTAACAAGTGTTACATTAACATGAGTGTCCTTGTTAACTTTGTAACAAGTGTTATATTAACATGAGTGTCTCTTGTTTTTTTTGTAACAAGTGTTACATAAACACGAGTGTCTCTTGTTTTTTCTTTGTAACAAGTGTTACATTAACATGAGTTCTCTTGTTCTTTGTAACAAGTGTTATATTAACATGAGTGTCTCTTTCTTTTGTAACAAGTGTTACATTAACATGAGTGTCTCTTGTTCTTTGAAACAAGTGTTAAATTAACATGAGTGTCTTTTTCTTTGTAACAAGTGTTATATTAACATGAGTGTCTCTTGTTCTTTGTAACAAGTGTTACATTAACATGAGTGTCTCTTTTCTTTGTAACAAGTGTTACATTAACATGAGTGTCTTGTTGTTCTTTGTAACAAGTGTTACATTAACATGAGTGTCTCTTGTTCTTTGTAACAAGTGTTATATTAACATGAGTGTTAGATCTTGTTCTTTGTAACAAGTGTTACATTAACATGAGTTCTCTTGTTCTTTGTAACAAGTGTTACATTAACATGAGTGTCTCTTGTTCTTTGTAACAAGTGTTACATTAACACGAGTGTCTCTTTGTTCTTTGTAACAAGTGTTATTATAACATGTGTCTTGTTCTTTGTAACAAGTGTTACATAAACATGAGTGTTTTTTTTTTTTGTAACAAGTGTTATATTAACATGAGTGTCTCTTGTTTTTTTTGTAACAAGTGTTATATTAACACGAGTTCTCTTGTTCTTTGTAACAAGTGTTACATTAACACGAGTGTCTCTTGTTCTTTAACAAGTGTTACATTAACATGAGTCTCTTGTTCTTTGTAACAAGTGTTACATTAACATGAGTGTCTCTTGTTTTTTGTAACAAGTGTTATAAACATGAGAGTCTCTTGTTCTTTGTAACAAGTGTTATATTAACATGAGTGTCTCTTGTTCTTTTGTAACAAGTGTTACATTAACACGAGTTTCTCTTGTTCTTTGTAACAAGTGTTATATTAACATGAGTGTCTCTTTGTTCTTTGTAACAAGTGTTATATTAACATGAGTGTCTCTTGTTCTTGTAACAAGTGTTATATTAACATGAGTGTCTCTTGTTCTTTGTAACAGGTGTTATATTAACATGAGTGTCTCTTGTTCTTTGTAACAAGTGTTACATTAACATGTCTCTCTCTTGTTCTTTGTAACAAGTGTTATATTAACATGAGTGTCTCTTGTTCTTTTTAACAAGTGTTACATTAACATGAGTGTCTCTTTGTTCTTTGTAACAAGTGTTATATTAACACAGTGTCTCTTGTTCTTTTTTGTAACAAGTGTTATATTAACATGAGTGTCTCTTTTTTTTGTAACAAGTGTTACATTAACATGAGTTCTCTTGTTCTTTGTAACAAGTGTTATATTAACATGAGTGTCTCTTCCTTTTGTAACAAGTGTTACATTAACATGAGTGTCTCTTGTTCTTTGTAACAAGTGTTACATTAACATGAGTGTCTCTTTTTTCTTGTAACAAGTGTTAGATTAACATGAGTGTTTTCTTTTTTCTTTGTAACAAGTGTTATATAAACATGAGTCCTCTTTGTTCTTTGTAACAAGTGTTATATTAACATGAGTCTCTCTTGTTCTTTGTAACAAGTGTTACATTAACATGAGTTTCTCTTGTTCTTTGTAACAAGTGTTATATTAACATGAGTGTCTCTTGTTCTTTGTAACAAGTGTTATATTAACACGAGTGTCTCTTGTTCTTGTAACAAGTGTTATATTAACATGAGTGTCTCTTGTTTTTGTAACAAGTGTTATATTAACACGAGTTGCTCTTGTTTCTTTGTAACAAGTGTTACATAAACATGAGTGTCTCTTGTTCTTTGTAACAAGTGTTATATTAACATGAGTGTCTCTTTGTTCTTTGTAACAAGTGTTATATTAACATGAGTGTCTCTTGTTCTTTGTAACAAGTGTTACATTAACATGAGGTGTCTTTGTTCTTTGTAACAAGTGTTACATAAACATGAGTTCTCTTGTTTGTGTAACAAGTGTTATATTAACATGAGTGTCTCTTGTTCTTTGTAACAAGTGTTATATTAACACGAGTTCTCTTGTTCTTTGTAACAAGTGTTAGATTAACATGAGGTGTCTCTTGTTCTTTGTAACAAGTGTTATATTAACACGAGTTTCTCTTGTTCTTTTGTAACAAGTGTTACATTAACATGAGTGTCTCTTGTTCTTTTGTAACAAGTGTTATATTAACACAAGAGTGTCTCTTGTTCTTTGTAACAAGTGTTACATTAACATGAGTGTCTCTTGTTTCTTTGTAACAAGTGTTACATAAACATGTGTTCTCTTGTTCTTTGTAACAAGTGTTATATTAACATGAGTGTCTCTTGTTCTTTGTAACAAGTGTTATATTAACATGAGTGTCTCTTGTTCTTTGTAACAAGTGTTACATTAACACGAGTGTCTCTTGTTATTTGAAACAAGTGTTAGATTAACATGAGTGTCTCTTGTTTCTTTGTAACAAGTGTTATATTAACATGAGTTCTCTTGTTCTTTGTAACAAGTGTTACATAAACATGAGTGTCTTTGTTCCTTGTAACAAGTGTTACATTAACATGTGTGTTCTTTGTTTTGTAAAAGTGTTATATTAACATGAGTGTCTCTTGTTCTTTGTAACAAGTGTTACATTAACATGAGTGTCGTGTTGTTCTTTGTAACAAGTGTTATATTAACATGAGTGTCTCTTGTAACAAGTTTGTAAACAAGTGTTAGATTAAACATGAGTTTTCTTGTTCTTTGTAACAAGTGTTATATTAACATGAGTCTCTTCTTGTTCTTTAACAAGTGTTATATTAACATGAGTGTCTCTTGTTTTTTTTTGTAACAAGTGTTACATTAACATGAGTGTCTCTTGTTCTTTGTAACAAGTGTTATATTAACATGAGTGTCTCTTGTTCTTTGTAACAAGTGTTACATTAACATGAGTGTCGTCTTTTGTAACAAGTGTTACATTAACATGAGTGTTCTTTTTCTTTGAAACAAGTGTTAGTTAACACGAGTTGTTTGTTCTTGTAACAAGTGTTACATTAACACGAGTCTCTCTTGTTCTTTGTAACAAGTGTTACATTAACATGAGTTTCTCTTGTTCTTTTGTAACAAGTGTTATATTAACATGAGTGTCTCTTGTTTCTTGTAACAAGTGTTACATAAACATGAGTGTCTTTTTCTTTGTAACAAGTGTTATATTAACATGAGTTCTTTGTTTCTTGTAACAAGTGTTATATTAACACAAGTGTCTCTTGTTCTTTGTAACAAGTGTTATTTAACACGAGTTCTCTTGTTCTTTGTAACAAGTGTTATATTAACACGAGTTCTCTTTGTTCTTTGTAACAAGTGTTACATTAACATGAGTGTCTCTTTGTTCTTTGTAACAAGTGTTACATTAACATGAGTGTCTCTTGTTCTTTGTAACAAGTGTTATATTAACATGAGTGTCCTTGTTCTTTGTAACAAGTGTTACATTAACATGAGTCTCTCTTGTTTCTTTGTAACAAGTGTTATATTAACATGAGTGTCTGATTGTTCTTTGTAACAAGTGTTACATAAACATGAGTCTCTCTTGTTCTTTGTAACAAGTGTTATATTGACATGAGTGTCTCTTCTTTGTAACAAGTGTTACACAAACACGAGTGTCTTTTGTGTTTTGTAACAAGTGTTATATTAACATGAGTGTCTCTTGTTATTTGTAACAAGTGTTATATTAACATGAGTGTCTCTTTATATTAACATGTTCTTTGTAACAAGTGTTACATTAACACGAGTTCTCTTGTTCTTGTAACAAGTGTTATATTAACATGAGTGTCCCTTGTTTTTGTAATAAGTGTTATATTAACACGAGTCTCTCTTGTTTCTTTGTAATTAAGTGTTACATTAACATGAGTGTCTCTTGTTTTTGTAACAAGTGTTACATTAACATGAGTGTCTCTTGTCTTTGTAATCAAGTGTTATATTAACAAGAGTTCTTTGTTTTGTAAAGTGTTACATTAACATGAGTGTCTCTTGTTCTTTGTAACAAGTGTTACATTAACATGAGTGCTCTCTTGTTCTTGTAACAAGTGTTATATTAACATGAGTGTCTCTCTTTCTTTGGTAACAAGTGTTACATTAACATGAGTGTCTCTTTTCTTTGTAACAAGTGTTATATTAACATGAGTGTCTCTTGTTCTTTGTAACAAGTGTTACATTAACATGAGTGTCTCTTGTTCTTTGTAACAAGTGTTATATTAACATGAGTGTCTCTGTTCTTTGTAACAAGTGTTATATTAACATGAGTTTTCTTGTTCTTTGTAACAAGTGTTACATTAACATGAGTGTCTCTTGTTCTTTGTAACAAGTGTTATATTAACATGAGTCTCCTGTGCTTTGTAACATGTGTTATATTAACATGAGTGTCTCTTGTTCTTTTTAACAAGTGTTACATTAAACATGAGTTTCTCTTGTTCTTTGTAACAAGTGTTATATTAACATGAGTGTCTCTTTTCTTGTAACAAGTGTTACATTAACACGAGTGTCTCTGTTCTTTGTAACAAGTGTTATATTAACATGAGTGTCTCTTGTTCTTTGTAACAAGTGTTATATTAACACGAGTGTCTCTTGTTCTTGTAACAATTGTTACATAAACATGAGTGTCTCTTGTTCTTTGTAACAAGTGTTATATTAACACGAGTTCTCTTGTTCTTTGTAACAAGTGTTACATTAACATGAGTGTCTCTTGTTCTTTGTAACAAGTGTTACATTAACATGAGTGTCTCTTGTTCTTTGTAACAAGTGTTATATTAACATGAGTGTCTCTTGTTCTTTGTAACAAGTGTTAGATTAACATGAGTGTCTCTTGTTCTTGTAACAAGTCTCTCTTGTTACAAGTGTTATTAACATGAGTGTCTCTTGTTCTTTGTAACAAGTGTTACATTAACATGAGTGTCTCTGTTCTTTTGTAACAAGTGTTATATTAACATGAGTGTCTCTTTCTTTTGTAACAAGTGTTATATTAACATGAGTGTCTCCTTGTTCTTTGTAACAAGTGTTATATTAACATGAGTTCTCTTGTTCTTTGTAACAAGTGTTACATTAACATGAGTGTCTCTTCTTTGTAACAAGTGTTACATTAACATGAGTGTCTCTTGTTCTTTGTAACAAGTGTTATATTAACATGAGTGTCTCTTGTTATTTGTAACAAGTGTTACATTAACATGAGTGTCTCTTGTTCTTTTGTAACAAGTGTTATATTAACATGAGTCTCTCTTGTTCTTTTGTAACAAGTGTTATATTAACATGAGTGTCTCTTGTTTTTGTAACAAGTGTTACATAAACATGAGTGTCTCTTGTTCTTTGTAACAAGTGTTATATTAACATGAGTGTCTCTTGTTCTTTGTAACAAGTGTTACATTAACATGAGTGTCTTTGTTCTTTGTAACAAGTGTTATATTAACATGAGTCTCTCTTGTTCTTTGTAACAAGTGTTATATTAACATGAGTGTTCTCTTTTCTTTGTAACAAGTGTTATATTAACATGTTGTCTTGTTCTTTGTAACAAGTGTTATATTAACATGACTTCTTGTCTTTTAACAAGTGTTATATTAACATGAGTTCTCTTGTTCTTTGTAACAAGTGTTATTATTAACATGAGTGTCTCTTGTTCTTTTAACAAGTGTTATATTAACATGAGTGTCTCTTGTTCTTTGTAACAAGTGTTATATTAACATGAGTGTCTCTTTTTTTTGTAACAAGTGTTACATTAACATGAGTGTCTTTGTTTTTGTAACAAGTGTTATATTAACATGAGTTTTTGTTGTTTTGTAACAAGTGTTATACATTAACATGAGTGTCTCTTGTTCTTTTTAACAAGTGTTACATTAACATGAGTTTCTCTTGTTCTTTGTAACAAGTGTTACATTAACATGAGTGTCTCTTGTTCTTTGTAACAAGTGTTATATTAACACGAGTGTCTCTTGTTCTTTTTAACAAGTGTTATATTAACATGAGTGTCTCTTGTTTTTGTAACAAGTGTTACATTAACATGAGTGTCTTTGTTCTTTGTAACAAGTGTTATATTAACATGAGTTCTCTTGTTTCTTTGTAACAAGTGTTACATTAACATGATATGTCTCTTGTTCTTTGTAACAAGTGTTACATTAACATGAGTGTCTCTTGTTCTTGTAACAAGTGTTATATTAACATGTGAGTCTCTTGTTCTTTGTAACAAGTGTTATATTAACACGAGTGTCTTGTTTTCTTTGTAACAAGTGTTACATAAACATGAGTGTCTCTTGTTCTTTGTAACAAGTGTTATATTAACATGAGTTCTCTTGTTCTTTGTAACAAGTGTTACATTAACATGAGTGTCTCTTGTTCTTTGTAACAAGTGTTATATTAACATGAGTGTCTCTTTGTTTTTTGTAACAAGTGTTATATTAACACGAGGTCTGTTGTTCTTTGTTAACAAGTGTTACATTAACACGAGTGTCTCTTGTTCTTTGTAACAAGTGTTATATTAACATGAGTTCTCTTTGTTTTTGTAACAAGTGTTACATTAACATGAGTGTCTCTTGTTCTTTGTAACAAGTGTTATATTAACATGAGTGTCTCCTTGTTCTTTGTAACAAGTGTTATATTAACATGATTGTCTTGTTTTTTGTAACAAGTGTTACATTAAACATGAGTGTCTCTTGTTCTTTGTAACAAGTGTTACATTAACATGTGTGTCTCTTGTTCTTTGTAACAAGTGTTATATTAACATGAGTGTCTCTTGTTTCTTTGTAACAAGTGTTACATTAACATGAGTGTCTCTTGTTCTTTGTAACAAGTGTTATATTAACATGAGTGTTTCTTGTTCTTTGTAACAAGTGTTACATTAACATGAGTGTCTTCTTTTTCTTTGTAACAAGTGTTACATAAACATGAGTTCTCTTGTTCTTTGTAACAAGTGTTAAATATTGACATGAGTGTTCTTGTTCTTTTAACAAGTGTTACATTAACACGAGTGTCTCTTGTTCTTTGTAACAAGTGTTATTATAACATGAGTCTCTCTTGTTCTTTGTAACAAGTGTTACATTAACATGAGTGTCTCTTTGTTTTTTGTAACAAGTGTTATATTAACATGAGTGTCTCTTGTTCTTTTGTAACAAGTGTTACATTAACACGAGTGTCTCTTGTTCTTTGTAACAAGTGTTATATTAACATGTGTTTCTCTTGTTCTTTGTAACAAGTGTTATATTAACATGAGTTCTCTTGTTTTTTGTAAAACAAGTGTTACATTAACATGAGTTCTTTTGTTCTTTGTAACAAGTGTTATATTAACATGAGTGTCTCTTGTTCTTTGTAACAAGTGTTATATTAACATGAGTGTCTCTTTTTTAACTTTGTAACAAGTGTTACATTAACATGAGTTCCTCTTGTTCTTTTAACAAGTGTTACATTAACATGAGTGTCTCTTGTTCTTTGTAACAAGTGTTATATTAACATGAGTGTCTCTTTTTAACAAGTGTTACATAAACAAGTGTTATATTAACATGTTAGTGTCATCAGTGTGTTCTTTGTAACAAGTGTTATATTAACACGAGTGTCTCTTGTTTTTGTAACAAGTGTTATATTAACATGAGTGTCTCTTGTTTTTGTAACAAGTGTTACATTAACATGAGTGTCTCTTTTTTGTTCTTGTAACAAGTGTTATATTAACATGAGTGTCTCTTGTTCTTTGTAACAAGTGTTATATTAACACGAGTGTCTCTTGTTCTTTGTAACAAGTGTTATATTAACATGAGTTCTCTTGTTCTTTGTAACAAGTGTTACATTAACATGAGTGTCTCTTGTTCTTTGTAACAAGTGTTACATTAACATGAGTGTCTCTTGTTCTTTGTAACAAGTGTTATATTAACATGAGTGTCTCTTGTTCTTTTGTAACAAGTGTTACATTAACATGAGTGTCTTTTGTTCTTTTATGTAACAAGTGTTATATTAACATGAGTGTCTCCTGTTCTTTGTAAACAAGTGTTACATTAACATGAGTTCTCTTGTGTTCTTTGTAACAAGTGTTATATTAACATGAGTGTCTCTTGTTCTTTGTAACAAGTGTTATATTAACATGAGTTCTCTTGTTCTTTGTAACAAGTGTTACATTAACATGAGTGTCTTCCTTTGTAACAAGTTGTTCTTTTGTAACAAGTGTTATATTAACATGAGTGTCTCTTGTTCTTTGTAACAAGTGTTATATTAACATGAGTTCTCTTGTTCTTTGTAACAAGTGTTATATTAACATGAGTGTCTCTTGTTCTTTGTAACAAGTGTTATATTAACATGAGTTCTCTTGTTTTTGTAACAAGTGTTACATTAACATGAGTGTCTCTTGTTCTTTGTAACAAGTGTTACATTAACATGAGTGTCTCTTGTTCTTTGTAACAAGTGTTATATTAACATGAGTGTCTCTTGTTCTTTGTAACAAGTGTTATATTAACATGAGTGTCTCTTGTTCTTTTGTAACAAGTGTTATATTAACATGAGTGTCTCTTGTTCTTTGTAACAAGTGTTACATTAACATGAGTGTCTCTTGTTCTTTGTAACAAGTGTTATATAAACATGAGTGTCTCTTGTTCTTTGTAACAAGTGTTACATTAACATGAGTGTCTCTTGTTCTTTGTAACAAGTGTTACATTAACATGAGTGTCTCTTGTTCTTTATGTAACAAGTGTTCTTCTTGTATTTAACATGAGTGTCTCTTGTTCTTTGTAACAAGTGTTACATTAACATGAGTGTCTCTTGTTCTTTGTAACAAGTGTTATATTAACATGAGTGTTTCTTGTTCTTTGTAACAAGTGTTACATTAACATGAGTGTCTCTTGTTCTTTGTAACAAGTGTTACATTAACATGAGTGTTCTTGTTCTTTGTAACAAGTGTTATATTAACATGAGTGTTTCTTGTTCTTTGTAACAAGTGTTACATTAACACGAGTGTCTCTTTTCTTTGTAACAAGTGTTACATTAACATGAGTCTCTCTTGTTCTTTGTAACAAGTGTTATATTAACATGAGTGTCTCTTGTTCTTTGTAACAAGTGTTACATTAACATGAGTGTCTCTTGTTCTTTTAACAAGTGTTACATTAACATGAGTGTCTCTTGTTTTTTGTAACAAGTGTTATATTAACATGAGTGTCTCTTGTTCTTTGTAACAAGTGTTATATTAACATGAGTGTCTCTTGTTCTTTGTAACAAGTGTTACATAAACATGAGTGTCTCTTTGTTCTTTGTAACAAGTGTTATATTAACATGAGTGTCTCTTGTTCTTTGTAACAAGTGTTATATTAACACGAGTTCTCTTGTTCTTTGTAACAAGTGTTACATTAACATGAGTGTCTCTTGTTCTTTGTAACAAGTGTTATATTAACATCGAGTGTCTCTTGTTCTTTGTAAAAGTGTTATATTAACATGAGTGTTCTTTTTTCTTTGTAACAAGTGTTACATTAACATGAGTGTCTCTTGTTCTTTGTAACAAGTGTTATATTAACATGAGTGTCTCCTGTTCTTTGTAACAAGTTTTATATTAACAAGAGTGTCTCTTTCTTTGTAACGAGTGTTATATTAACATGAGTGTCTCTTCTTCTTTGTAAAAAGTGTTATATTAACATGAGTTTCTCTTGTTCTTTGTAACAAGTGTTATATTAACATGAGTGTCTCTTGTTCTTTGTAACAAGTGTTACATATTAACATGAGTGTCTCTTGTTCTTTGTAACAAGTGTTATATTAACATGAGTGTCTCTTGTTTTTGTAACAAGTGTTATATTAACATGAGTTCTCTTTATGTTCTTTGTAACAAGTGTTACATTAACATGAGTGTCTCTTGTTCTTTTGTAACAAGTGTTACATTAACATGAGTGTCTCTTGTTCTTTGTAACAAGTGTTATATTAACATGAGTGTCTCTTGTTCTTGTAACAAGTGTTACATTAACATGAGTGTCTCTTGTTCTTTGTAACAAGTGTTATATTAACATGAGTGTCTCTTGTTCTTTGTAACAAGTGTTACATTAACATGAGTGTCTCTTGTTCTTTGTAACAAGTGTTATATTAACATGAGTGTCTTTTCTTCTTTGTAACAAGTGTTACATTAACACGAGTTCTCTTGTTCTTTGTAACAAGTGTTACATTAACATGAGTGTCTCTTGTTCTTTGTAACAAGTTTTATATTAACATAAGTGTCTTTAGTTCTTTGTAACAAGTGTTATATTAACATGAGTTCTCTTCTTTTGTAACAAGTGTTACATTAACATGAGTTCTCTTGTTCTTTGTAACAAGTGTTATATTAACATGAGTGTCTCTTGTTCTTTGTAACAAGTGTTATATTAACATGAGTGTCTCTTGTTCTTTGTAACAAGTGTTATATTAACATGAGTGTCTCTTGTTCTTTGTAACAAGTGTTACATTAACATGAGTGTCTCTAGTTCTTTGTAACAAGTGTTATATTAACACGAGTTCTCTTGTTCTTTGTAACAAGTGTTAAATTAACATGAGTGTCTCTAGTTCTTTGTAACAAGTGTTATATTAACACGAGTTCTCTTGTTCTTTCTTTGTTCTTTGTAACAAGTGTTACATTAACATGAGTGTCTTTTGTTCTTTGTAACAAGTGTTACATTAACATGAGTGTCTCTTGTTCTTTGTAACAAGTGTTATATTAACATGAGTGTCTCTTTTCTTTGTAACAAGTGTTACATTAACATGAGTGTCTCTTGTTCTTTGTAACAAGTGTTATATTAACATGAGTGTCTCTTGTTCTTTGTAACAAGTGTTATATTAACATGAGTGTCTTTTTTTTCTTTGTAACAAGTGTTACATTAACATGAGTGTTTTTGTTCTTTGTAACAAGTGTTATATTAACACAGATTTCTTGTTCTTTGTAACAAGTGTTATATTAACATGAGTGTCTCTTGTTCTTTGTAACAAGTGTTACATTAACATGAGTGTCTCTTGTTCTTTGTAACAAGTGTTATATTAACATGAGTGTCTCTTGTTCTTTGTAACAAGTGTTATATTAACATGAGTGTCTCTTGTTTTTGTAACAAGTGTTATATTAACATGAGTGTCTCTTGTTCTTTGTAACAAGTGTTATATTAACATGAGTGTCTCTTGTTCTTTGTAACAAGTGTTATATTAACATTTGTTCTTTGTAGTGTCTCTTTTCTTTGTAACAAGTGTTACATTAACATGAGTGTCTCTTGTTCTTTGTAACAAGTGTTATATTAACATCAGTGTCTCTTGTTCTTTGAAACAAGTGTTAGATTAACATGAGTGTCTGTTTCTTTGTAACAAGTGTTACATTAACATGAGTGTCTCTTGTTCTTTGTAACAAGTGTTATATTAACATGAGTGTCTCTTGTTCTTTGTAACAAGTGTTATATTAACATGAGTTCTCTTGTTCTTTGTAACAAGTGTTACATTAACATGAGTGTCTCTTGTTCTTTGTAACAAGTGTTATATTAACATGAGTGTCTCTTGTTTTTTGTAACAAGTGTTATATTAACATGAGTGTCTCTTGTTCTTTGTAACAAGTGTTATATTAACACAGAGTGTCTCTTGTTCTTGTAACAAGTGTTACATTAACATGAGTTCTCTTGTTCTTTGTAACAAGTGTTACATTAACATGAGTGTCTCTTGTTCTTTGTAACAAGTGTTATATTAACATGAGTGTCTCTTGTTTTTTTTGTAACAAGTGTTACATTAACATGAGTGTCTCTTTTTTGTAACAAGTTCTTTGTTCTTTGTAACAAGTGTTATATTAACATGAGTGTCTCTTGTTCTTTGTAACAAGTGTTACATTAACATGAGTGTCTCTTGTTCTTTGTAACAAGTGTTACATTAACATGAGTGTCTCTTGTTCTTTGTAACAAGTGTTATATTAACATGAGTGTCTCTTATTCTTTGTAACAAGTGTCACATTAACATGAGTGTCTAGTTTTTGTAACAAGTGTTACATTAACATGAGTGTCTCTTGTTCTTTGTAACAAGTGTTACATTAACATGAGTGTTTTGTTCTTTGTAACAAGTGTTATATTAACATGAGTGTCTCTTGTTCTTTGTAACAAGTGTTATATTAACACGAGTTCTCTTGTTCTTTGTAACAAGTGTTACATTAACATGAGTGTCTCTTGTTCTTTGTAACAAGTGTTATATTAACATGAGTGTCTCTTGTTTTTGTAACAAGTGTTACATTAACACAAGTTCTCTTGTTCTTTGTAACAAGTGTTATATTAACATGAGTGTCTCTTGTTCTTTGTAACAAGTGTTATATTAACACGAGTGTCTCTTGTTTTTGTAACAAGTGTTATATTAACATGAGTGTCTCTTGTTCTTTGTAACAAGTGTTACATTAACATGAGTGTCTCTTGTTCTTTGTAACAAGTGTTATATTAACACGAGTTCTCTTGTTCTTTGTAACAAGTGTTACATTAACATGAGTGTCTCTTCTTCTTTGTAACAAGTGTTATATTAACATCAGTGTCTCTTGTTCTTTGAAACAAGTGTTACATTAACATGAGTGTCTCTTGTTTTTTGTAACAAGTGTTACATTAACATGAGTGTCTTTTGTTCTTTGTAACAAGTGTTATATTAACATGAGTGTCTTGTTGTTCCTTTGTAACAAGTGTTACATTAACATGAGTGTCTTGTTCTTTGTAACAAGTGTTATATTAACATGAGTGTCTCTTGTTCTTTGTAACAAGTGTTACATTAACACGAGTGTCTCTTGTTCTTTGTAACAAGTGTTATATTAACATGAGTGTCTCTTGTTCTTTGTTAACAAGTGTTACATTAACACGAGTGTCTCTTGTTCTTTGTAACAAGTGTTATATTAACATGAGTTCTCTTGTTCTTTGTAACAAGTGTTATATTAACACGAGTGTCTCTTGTTTTTTTGTAACAAGTGTTACATTAACATGAGTGTCTCTTGTTCTTTGTAACAAGTGTTATATTAACATGAGTGTCTCTCTGTTCTTTGTAACAAGTGTTAGATTAACATGAGTGTCTCTTGTTCTTTGTAACAAGTGTTATATTAACATGAGTTCTCTTGTTCTTTGTAAAAGTGTTACATAAACATGAGTGTCTCTTGTTCTTTGAACAAGTGTTACATTAACATGAGTCTCTTGTTCTTTGTAACAAGTGTTATATTAACATGTTGTCTCTTGTTTTTTGTAACAAGTGTTATATTAACATGAGTGTCTTGTTCTTTGTAACAAGTGTTATATTAACATGAGTGTCTTTTTTTTGTAACAAGTGTTATATTAACATGAGTGTCTCTTGTTCTTTGTAACAAGTGTTACATTAACATGAGTGTTTTTTGTACTTTGTAACAAGTGTTATATTAACATGAGTGTTTCTTGTTTTTTGTAACAAGTGTTATATTAACATGAGTGTCTCTTGTATTTTTTTGTAACAAGTGTTACATTAACATGAGTGTCTCTTGTTCTTTGTAACAAGTGTTAGATTAAACACGAGTTCTTTTGTTCTTTGTAACAAGTGTTACATAAACACGAGTTTTCTTGTTCTTTCTAACAAGTGTTATATTAACATGAGTGTTTCTTGTTCTTTGTAACAAGTGTTATATTAACATGAGTTCTTGTTCTTTGTAACAAGTGTTACATTAACATGAGTGTCTCTTGTTCTTTGTAACAAGTGTTACATTAACATGTTTTTTGTTCTTTGTAGTGTTATCTTGTTCTTTGTAAAAGTGTTACATTAACACAGTGTCTCTTGTTCTTTGTAACAAGTGTTATATTGACATGAGTGTCTCTTGTTCTTTGAACAAGTGTTACATTAACACGAGTGTCTCTTGTTCTTTGTAACAAGTGTTACATAAACATGAGTCTCTCTTGTTCTTTGTAACAAGTGTTATATTAACATCAGTGTCTCTTGTTCTTTGTAACAAGTGTTACGTTAACATGAGTGTCACTTTTTCTTTGTAATAAGTGTTACATAAACACGAGTGTCTCTTGTTCTTTGTAATAAGTGTTATATTAACATGAGTGTCTCTTGTTCTTTGTAACAAGTGTTATATTAACACGAGTTCTCTTGTTTCTTTGTAACAAGTGTTATATAACATGATTGTCTGTTATTTCACGAGTTTTTGTAACAAGTGTTACATTAACATGAGTGTTCTCTTGTTCTTTGTAACAAGTGTTATATTAATATGAGTGTCTCTTTCTGTGTAACAAGTGTTACATTAACATGAGTGTCGTATGTTCTTTGTAACAAGTGTTATATTGACATCAGTGTCTCCTGTTATTTGAAACGTGTTAGATTAACATGATTGTTTCTTTTCTTTGTAACAAGTGTTACATAACACGTGAGTGTCGTATGTTCTTTGTAACAAGTGTTATATTGACATCAGTGTCTCCTGTAATTTGAAACATGTGTTAGATTAACATGATTGTTTTTTTCTTTGTAACAAGTGTTACATAAACATGAGTCTCTCTTGTTCTTTGTAACAAGTGTTATATTGACATGAGATTTCTTGTTCCTTTTAACAAGTGTTACATGAACACGAGTGTCTCTTGTTCTTTGTAACAAGTGTTATATTAACATGTCTCTTGTTCTTTGTAAGAAGTGTTACATAAACATGAGTATCTTGTTTTTTGTTACAAGTGTTATATTAAGATGAGTGTCTTTTTTTTAGCAAGTGTTATATTAACACAAGTTCTCTTGTTCTTTGTAACAAGTGTTATATTAACACGAGTTCTCTTGTTCTTTTAACAAGTGTTACATTAACATGTGTTTCTCTTGTTCTTTGTAACAAGTGTTATAGTAACATGAGTGTCTCTTGTTCTTTAAAACAAGTGTTACATTAACACGAGTTCTCTTGTTCTTTGTAACAAGTGTTATATTGACATGAGGTTTCTTGTTCCTTTTAACAAGTGTTACATGAACACGAGTGTCTCTTGTTCTTTGTAACAAGTGTTATATTAACATGTCTCTTGTTCTTTGTAAGAAGTGTTACATAAACATGAGTGTCTTGTTTTTTGTTACAAGTGTTATATTAAGATGAGTGTCTTTTTTTGTAGCAAGTGTTATATTAACACAAGTTCTCTTGTTCTTTGTAACAAGTGTTATATTTACACGAGTTCTCTTGTTCTTTTTAACATGTGTTACATTAACACGAGTTCTCTAGTTTTTTAACAAGTGTTAGATTAACATGAGTGTCTCTTGCTCTTTATAACAAATGTTATTTTAACACGAGTTCTCTTGTTTCTTGTAACAGGTGTTACATAAACATGAGTGTCTCTTTTTCTTTGTAACAAGTGTTACATTAACATGAGTGTCTCTTTTCTTTGTAACAAGTGTTACATTAACATGAGTGTCACTTTTTCTTTGTAATAAGTGTTATACAAACACGAGTTCTTTTGTTTTTTGTAAAAAGTGTTAAATTAACACGAGTGCCTCTTGTTCTTTGTAATAAGTGTTATATTAACACGAGTTCTCTTGTTTTTTTAACAAGTGTTAGATTAACATGTGTGTCTCTTGTTCTTTTTAACAAATGTTTCATTAACATGTGTGTCTCTTCTTCTTTGTAAAAAGTGTTATATTAATATGAGTGTCTTTTTCTGTGTAACAAGTGTTACATTAACATGAGTGTCGTATGTTCTTTATAACAAGTGTTATATTGACATCAGTGTCTCCTGTAATTTGAAACGTGTTAGATTAACATGATTGTTTTTTTCTTTGTAACAAGTGTTACATAAACATGAGTCTCTCTTGTTCTTTGTAACAAGTGTTATATTGACATGAGATTTCTTGTTCCTTTTTAACAAGTGTTACATGAACACGAGTGTCTCTTGTTCTTTGTAACAAGTGTTATATTAACATGTCTCTTGTTCTTTGTAAGAAGTGTTACATAAACATGAGTGTCTTGTTTTTTGTTACAAGTGTTATATTAAGATGAGTGTCTTTTTTTTTAGCAAGTGTTATATTAACACAAGTTCTCTTGTTCTTTGTAACAAGTGTTATATTAACACGAGTTCTCTTGTTCTTTTTAACAAGTGTTACATTAACATGTGTTTTTCTTGTTCTTTGTAATAAGTTTATAGTAACATCAGTGTCTCCTGTAAATTGAAACGTGTTAGATTAACATGATTGTTTTTTTCTTTGTAACAAGTGTTACATAAACGTGAGTCTCTCTTGTTCTTTCTAACAAGTGTTATATTGACATGAGTGTCACTTTTTTTGTAATAAGTGTTACACAAACACGAGTTCTGTTGTATTCTTTGAAATAAGTGTTAAACTAAGATGAGTGTTGTTTTTTTGTAACAAGTGTTATATTAAGACAAGAGTTCTCACGTTCTTTGTAACAAGTGTTACATTAACATGAGTGTCACTTTTTCTTTGTAATAAGTGTTATACAAACACGAGTTCTTTTGTTTTTTGTAAAAGTTAAATTAACACGAGTGCCTCTTGTTCTTTGTATTAAGTGTTATAGTAACATGAGTGTCTCTTGTGCTTTAAAACAAGTGTTACATTAACACGAGTTCTCTTGTTTTTTGTAACAAGTGTTAGATTAACATGAGTGTCTCTTGCTCTTTGTAACAAATGTTATATTAACACGAGTTCTCTTGTTTCTTGTAACAGGTGTTACATAAACATGAGTGTCTCTTGTTCTTTTTAACAAATGTTACATTAACATGTGTGTCTCTTGTTCTTTGTAAAAAGTGTTATATTAATATGAGTGTCTCTTTCTGTGTAACAAGTGTTACATTAACATGAGTGTCGTATGTTCTTTGTAACAAGTGTTATATTGACATCAGTGTCTCCTGTAATTTGAAACATGTGTTAGATTAATAGAATTCTTTTTTTTCTTTGTAACAAGTGTTACATAAACATGAGTCTCTCTTGTTCTTTGTAACAAGTGTTATATTGACATGAGATTTCTTGTTCCTTTTAACAAGTGTTACATGAACACGAGTGTCTCTTGTTCTTTGTAACAAGTGTTATATTAACATGTCTCTTGTTTTTTGTAAGAAGTGTTACCTAAACATCAGTGTCTTGTTTTTGTAACAAGTGTTATATTAACACAAGTTCTCTTGTTCTTTGTAACAAGTGTTATATTAACACAAGATATCTTGTTCTTTGTAACAAGTGTTATTTTGGCATCAGTGTTTCCATCTTTTAAACATGTGTTATGTTAACGTGAGTGTTTTTTGTTTTTTGGAACAAGTGGTATATTAACATGATTGTTTCTCGTTTTTTATAACAAGTGTTATATTAACACGAGTTCTCTTGTATTCTTTGTAATAAGTGTTACACTAACATGAGTGTCTTGTTTTTTGTAACTAGTGTTACATTAACACGAGTTCTCATGTTATTTGTAAAAAGTGTTAAACTAACACGAGTGGCTCTTGTTCTTTGTAATAAGTTATATTAACAAGAGTGTCTCTTGTTCTTTATAACAAGTGTTACATGAACACGAGTTCTCTTGTTTTTTGTAACAAGTGTTAGATTAACATGAGGGTCTTTTGCCCTTTGTAATAAATGTTATATTAACACGAGTGTCTTGTTCCTTGTAATAAGTGTTACATTAACATGAGTGACTTATTTTGTAACAAGTGTCATATTAACACGAGTTCTCATGTTATTTGTAAAAAGTGTTAAACTAACACGAGTGGCTCTTGTTCTTTGTAATAAGTTATATTAACATGAGTCTCTTCTTCTTTAAAACAAGTGTTACGTGAACACGAGTTATTTTGTTTTTTGTAACAACTGTTTGATTAACATGAGTGTCTCTTGCTCTTTGTAACAAATGACATATTAACACGAGTTCTCTTGTATTTTTTGTAATAAGTGCTACACTAACATGAGAGTCTCTTGTTCTTTGTAACAAGTGTTATTTTGGCATTAGTGTTTCGTTCTTTTAAACATGTGTTAGATTAATATGATTGTTTCTTGTTCTTTGTAACAAGTGTTATATTAACATGAGTTCTCTTGTTCTTTGGAAAACTGTTACATAAACATGTCTTTTGTTCTTTGAACAAGTGCTACAGAAACATGAGTCTCTTGTTCTTTGTTACAAGTGTTATATTTACACGAGTTCTCTTGTTTTTTGCAACAAATGTGATATTAACTCGAGTGTCTTGTTCTTTGTAACAAGTGTTATATTAACATGAGTGACTTTTTTGTAACAAGTGTTATATTAACACGAGATATCTTGTTCTTTTTAACAAGTGTTATTTTGGCATCAGTGTTTCGTTCTTTTAAACATGTGTTATGTTTACATGAGTGTTTTTTGTTTTTTGGAACAAGTGGTATATTAACATGATTGTTTCTCGTTTTTTGTAACAAGTGTTATATTAACACGAGTTCTCTTGTTTTTTGTAACAAGTGTTAGATTAACATGAGTGTCTCTTGCTCTTTGTAACAAATGTTATATTAACACGAGTTCTCTTGTTTCTTGTAACAGGTGTTACATAAACATGAGTGTCTCTTGTTCTTTTTAACAAATGTTACATTAACATGTGTGTCTCTTGTTCTTTGTAAAAAGTGTTATATTAATATGAGTGTCTCTTTCTGTGTAACAAGTGTTACATTAACATGAGTGTCGTATGTTCTTTGTAACAAGTGTTATATTGACATCAGTGTCTTTTGTAATTTGAAACATGTGTTAGATTAATATAATTGTTTTTTTCTTTGTAATAAGTGTTACATAAACATGAGATTTCTTGTTCCTTTTAACAAGTGTTGCATGAACACGAGTGTCTCTTGTTCTTTGTAACAAGTGTTATATTAACATGTCTCTTGTTTTTTGTAAGAAGTGTTACATAAACATGAGTGTCTTGTTCTTTGTAACAAGTGTTATATTAATATGAGTGTCTCTTTCTGTGTAACAAGTGTTACATTAACATGAGTGTCGTATGTTCTTTGTAACAAGTGTTATATTGACATCAGTGTCTCCTGTAATTTGAAACGTGTTAGATTAACATGATTGTTTTTTTCTTTGTAACAAGTGTTACATAAACATGAGTCTCTCTTGTTCTTTGTAACAAGTGTTATATTGATATGAGATTTCTTGTTCTTTTAACAAGTGTTACATGAACACGAGTGTCTCTTGTTCTTTGTAACAAGTGTTATATTAACATGTCTCTTGTTGTTTAAAACAAGTGTTACATTAACACGAGTTCTCTTGTTTTTTGTAACAAGTGTTAGATTAACATGAGGGTCTCTTGCCCTTTGTAATAAATGTTATATTAACACGAGTGTCTTGTTCCTTGTAATAAGTGTTACATTAACATGAGTGACTTATTTTGTAACAAGTGTTATATTGACATGAGATTTCTTGTTCCTTTTAACAAGTGTTACATGAACACGAGTGTCTCTTGTTCTTTTTGACAAGTGTTATATTAACGTAAGTGTTTTTTGTTCTTTGGAACAAGTGTTATATTAACATGATTGTTTCTCGTTTTTTATAACAAGTGTTATATTAACACGAGGTCTCTTGTATTTTTTGTAATAAGTACTACACTAATATGAGAGTCTCTTGTCCTTTGTAACAAATGTTAGATAAACACGAGTTCTTTTGTTCTTTGTAACAAATGTTACATAAACACGAGTTCTCTTGTTCTTTCTAACAAGTTCTTTATTAACGTGAGTGTTTCTTGTTTTTTATAACATGTGTTATGTTAACATGATTGTCTCTTGTTCTTTGTAACAAGTGTTTCATTAACACGAGTTCTCTTGTTCTTTGAAAAGAGTTACATAAACATGTCTTTTGTTCTTTGTAACAAGTGTTATATTGACGTGAGGTTTCTTGTTCTTTTTAAAAAGTGTTACATTAACACGAGTGTCTATTGTTCTTTGTAACAAGTGTTACATAAACATGAGTCTCTTGTTCTTTGTTACAAGTGTTATATTTACACGAGATCTCTTGTTCTTTTTGACAAGTGTTACATTAACATGAGTGTCACTTTTTCTTTGTAAGAAGTGTTACCCAAACACGAGTTCTCTTGTTCTTTGTAACAAGTGATATGTTAACATGAGTGTTTTTTGTACTTTGGAACAAGTGTTATATTAACATAATTGTTTCTAGTTTTTTATAACAAGTGTTATATTAACACGAGGTCTCTTGTTTAAAACAAGTGTTACATTAACACGAGTTTTCTTGTTTTTTGTAACAAGTATTATTTTAACACGAGTTCTCTTGTTCTTTTTGACAAGTGTTACATTAACATGAGTGTCGTATGTTCTTTCTAACAAGTGTTATATTGACATCAGTGTCCCCTGTTATTTCAAACATGTGTTAGATTAACATGATTGTTTCTTTTTTGTAAGAAGTGTTACATAAACATGAGTCTCTCTTGTTCTTTATAACAAGTGTTATATTGACATGAGGTCTCTTGTTCCTTTTTCAAGTGTTACATGAACACGAGTGTCTCTTGTTCTTTGTAACAAGTGTTATATTAACATGTCTGTTGTTCTTTGTAATAAGTGTTACATAAACATGAGTGTCTCTTTTTTTTGTTACAAATGTTATATTAACACGAGTTTTCTTGTTCTTTGTAACAAGTGTTATATTAACACGAGTTCTCTTGTCTTTTTAACAAGTGTTACATTGACATGAGGGTCTCTTTTTCTTTGTAACAAGTGTTATTTTGGCATCACTGTCTCGTTCTTTTAAACATGTGTTAGATTAATATGATTGTTTCTTGTTCTTTGTAACAAGTGTTACATTAACATGAGTGTCACATTTTTTTTGTTATAAGTGTTACGCAAACACGAGTTCTCTTGTTCTTTGTAACAAGTGTTATGTTAACATAAGTGTTTTTTGTTCTTTGGAACAAATGGTATATTAACATGATTGTTTCTCGTTTTTTATAACAAGTGTTATATTAACACGAGTTTTCTTGTATTCTTTATAATAAGTGTTACACTAACATGAGTGTCTTTTTTTTTTTGTAACAAGTGTTACATTAACACGAGTTCTCATGTTATTTGTAAAAAGTGTTAAATTAACACGAGTGGCTCTTATTCTTTGTAATAAGTTATATTAACATGAGTGTTTCTTGTTCTTTTTAACAATTGTTTCATTAACACGAGTTCTCTTGTTCTTTGTATAAGTGTTACATAAACATGTCTTTTGTTCTTTGTAACAAGTGTTATACTGACGTGAGGTTTCTTGTTCTTTTTAACAAGTGTTACATTAACACGAGTGTCTCTTGTTCTTTGTAACAAGTGTTATATTAACATTTCTTTTGTTCTTTGTAACAAGTGTTACAGAAATATGAGTTTCTTGTTCTTTGTTACAAGTGTTATATTTACACGAGTTCTCTTGTTCTTTGCAACAAATGTTATATTAACACGAGTGTCTTGTTCTTTGTAACAAGTGTTACATTAACATGAGTGACTTTTTTGTAACAAGTGTTATATTAACACGAGTTCTCTTGTTCTTTTTGACAAATGTTACATTAACATGAGTGTTTTTTGTACTTTGGAACAAGTGTTATATTAACATGATTGTTTCTCGTTTTTTATAACAAGTGTTATATTAATACGAGGTTTCTTGTATTCTTTGTAATAAGTGTTACACTAACACGAGTGTCTCTTGTTCTTTGCAATAAGTGTTATATTAACATGAGTGTCTCTTGTTTAAAACAAGTGTTACATGAACACGAGTTCTCTTGTTTTTTTTAACGAGTGTTAGATTAACATGAGTGTCTCTTGCTCTTTGTAACAAATGACATATTAACACGAGTTGTCTTGAGTTATTTGAAAGTTATATTAAAATCATTGTTTCTTGTTCTTTGTAACAAGTTATTTTAACACGAGTTCTTTTGTTCATTGTAATAAGTGTTCCATTTGCACGAGTTCTCTTGTTCGTTGAAACAAGTCTTATATTAACATGAGATTTCTTGTTCTTTGTAACAAGTGTTACATTAACACGAGTGTTTCTTGTTCTTTGTAGCAAGTGTAATATAAACACCAGTTCTCTTGTTCTTTGAAATTAGTGTTATATTAACATGATTGTTTCTTGTTCTTTGTGACAAGTGTTACATTAACATGAGTGTCTCTTTTTTTCTAACAAGTGTTACATTAACAAGTTTCTCTTGTTCTTTGTAACAAGTGTTATATTCACATGAATGTCTCTTGTTTTTGTAACAATTGTCATATAAACACTAGGTATCTTGTTTTTTCTAACAAGTGCTATAATAAAGTGAGTGTTTCTTGTTCTTTGTAACAAGTGTCATATTAACATATTTCTCTCTTGTTCTTTGTAACAAGTGTCATATTAACATATTTCTCTTTTGTTCTTTCTGACAAGTGTTACATTAATGAGTGTTTCTTGTTCTTTGTAACAAGTGTTACATTAACAAGAGTTTCTCTTTTTTTTCTAACATGTGCTACATTAACAAGAGTTTCTCTTGTTCTTTCTAACAAGAGTTACATAAACAACTCTTTTTCTTTTCCTTTCTTTGTAACAAGTGTTACATAAACAAGAGGTCCTTTGTTCTTTGTAACAAGTGTTATATTAAGATGAGTGTTTCTTGTTCTTTGTAACAAGTGTTATATTATCACGAGTTCTCTTGTTCTTTGAAACAAGTGTTATATTAGCATGAGTGTTATTTTCTTTGTAACAAGTGTTACATTAACACGAGTTGTCTTGTTTTTGTAACAAGTTTTATAATATGAGTGTTTCTTGTTATTTGAAAAAGTGATATTAAAATGATTGATTCTTGTTCTTTGTAACAAGCGTTACATAAACAAGAGTTTTTCTTTTGTTTCTAATAAGTCTTATATAAACTCGAGTTTTCTTGTTCTTTGTAACAAGTGTTAGATTTAGATGAGTGTCTTGTTCTTTGTAACAAGTGTTACATAAACAAGAGTTCTCTTGTTCTTTGTAACGAGTGATATAATAACGTGAGTGTTTCTTGTTCTTGTAACAAGTGTTACATTAACATGAGTGTCTGTTCTTTGTAACAAGTGTTGTATTATCAGTAGTTCTCTTGTTCTTTGAAACAAGTGTTATATTAGCATGAGTGTTATGTTCTTTGTAACAAGTGTTACATTAAGATGAGTTCTCTTGTTTTTTCTAACAAGTGTTATATTAACATCAGTGTCTTATTCTTTGTAGCAAGTGTTATATTAACACGACATCTTGTTCTTTGTAAGAAGTTTTACCTGAACATCTGTGTTTCTTGTTCTTTGTAACAAAGTGTTATATTAATATGATTGTCTCTTATTCTTTGTAGCAAGTGTTATATTAACACGACATCTTGTTCTTTGTAACAAGCGTTACATTAATACGAATTCTCTTTTAAAGAAGTGTTACATTAACACGAGTGTGTCTTATTCATTGTAACAAGTGTTATATTAACATGAGTGTCTCTTCTTTGTAACAAGTGTTATTTTAACACGAGTTTTGTTCTTTGTAACACGTGTTATATTAACGTGAGTTTCTTGTTTTTTGTAACATGTTATATAAACACGACTTTTGTTGTTCTTTCTATCAAGTGTTACATTAACATTGGTTCTCTTGTTCTTTGGAACAAGTGTTACATTAACATGACTGAACCTTGCTCTTTAACAAGTGTTACATTAACACGAGTTGTCTTGTTTTTTGTGACAAGTTTTATAATGTGAGTTTGTCTTGTTCTTTGAAACAAGTGTTATATTGACACGAGTTCTATTGTTCATTGTAATAAGTGTTCCATTAGCACGAGTTCTCTTGTTCTTTGTAACAAGTGTTACATTAACACGAGTGTTTCTTGTTCTTTGTGGCAAGTGTTACATAAACAAGAGTTTGTCTTTTTTTCTAACAAGTCTTATAAACTCGAGTCTTCTTGTTCTTTGTAACAAATATTACATTTACATGAGTGTCTTGTTCTTTGTAACAAGTGTTATATTATCACGAGTTCTCTTGTTCTTTGTAACAAGTGTTACATTTACATGAGTGTCTCTTGTTTTTGTAACAAGTGTTACATTTACATGAGTGTCTCTTGTTCTTTGTAACAAGTGTTACACTAACATGAGTGTCTCTTCTTTTTTGTAACAAGTGTTATATTATCACGAGTTTTCTTGATCTTTGTAACAAGTGCTATATTAACGTGAGTGTTTCTTGTTTTTTGTAACATGTGTTATATAAACACGAGTCCTCTTGTTCTTTGTAACGTGTTTCATTTACACGAGTGTCTTGTTATTTGTAACAAGTGTTACATAACACGAGTTTCTGAATCTTAAAGATTTATTTGTATATAGTAATAATATATATACATGTGTAATGTATTAGAATTGAATGTGATTGTATTATATACAAAATACTGGTCCTCTAGAACACAAGAAAAATAGTTGCACTTATTAAAGGTCAGTTATATACTATTTTATATCAGCTGTGTTTGTGCAATATGCACTGATTTGTGTATTAAAAATTAATGTGCTGTAACATAGTTAACACTTTAGATGTTTAACTTTGTTGTAAACTTATAATCAGTTAAACTACTCAACACTTTGTGTTATATTACTTTCATTGTTTAATTTACCTGTAACTACACTGCTAGTAACTTTAATAACAAAATGAATTAAATCGGCTACAGAATTCTTACGAGTAGATCGTATGAGTTATGATCAAGTGATTTCAAAGACTCTCCTTATTATTAGTAAGGTGATTTATATAAAAAAATAACAGTTTATGATAAGCATTTAAAATTTTGTAATTAAAATGCTCTGTTACATATGAATACATATATATATCTTATTTGTGGTAATGGAGGGTAAAAGGGATCCTGGATAATACAAAACAAAGAAAACTTGTATATCCGTGTATTTCTTAGCAAGATGAAAGTACTAGAAATTTAGTTTGACCTGATATTCAGCCTGACAGATTTCACAATATTCATTTAAATTCTCCTTTTGTTTTATTTGAGTTTTTGAATGGTAGAACACAGAATGTAAAAACTAGTTCTGAAGTTTTGTATAACAACTTGTGAGATTCTCAGGATTCTTTTAAAAGATAAACTGGATAATCTGTCCATGGATGACTGAGTTAACTATAGCTTCATGTAAAAAGATAATACTCTCTTTCTTTCTTGTTTGTCTGTAGGACACCCAGTTGAAAATCCCTTCCATTTCTTTCTCCACTCACGAACAAGTTATTTGAAACTGTCTGTGGTCTGTCATCTTGTGGATCAACTATATTCAAGCCTTAGAACAGTGGAAACAACCTTATCGTAAGGTCAAAGGTCAGTAATATATATATAAGTTATAAGCTAATAACTTTTACATGAAAAAGTAAAATAAATGTTGTAAAATGCAACAAAAAATTAAAAAATGTGCCTCATATAATTTTCTATGGATAATAACATCATATGTTTTATATGTGTCAGAATACAGTGTACCTTGGAATCTTTTTAATGTATTACTTCCCCCTGGAAATGCATCACTCATTTTGTCTTTATATTTGATAACTTAATGTTCTGGTAATCTTTACTTTTTGTGGTTTACCTTTAATTGTATGACAGAGTTAAATGTTCCTGGTATTGATTAAAAGTTAGTTACTATAATGCTTAAAACTCAGTGATGTTGAGAAAACCCACTTGTAGAAAAATATATATGCAAAAACGGCTTGTTTGGGTTGAGAAAATATTTTATGCAGAAGAGCGAACAACGTTTCGACCGAGAACCGAAGGGTTCTCCAGCCACTTCACCTACCCGTTCTTAAAAATGGCCACCTTGATACAATGGAACTGTCGAAGTTTACGTTCTAATCTAGATGATATCAAAACGCTGATTGCTTCCAACCATCCTGTTTGTCTTTCAAGAAACATTTCTCAAAACTGCTGATACTGTCTCCATTCGGCAGTTTTCTCTGTACAGAAATGACAGGTTGTGTGATGGTCGAGTACATGGAGGGGTGGCATTGTTGGTTGATCAACACGTGCCCACCCTGTCTTTGTCACTCAACACACCATCACTGTTTCTTCTCTGTACCTGTCCCCTGGAGAGACATATGATCAATCAGATCTTGATGCTCTCGTTGAACAGTTGCCATCTCCATTTCTAATCTTAGGGGATTTTAATGGACATCATCCCCTCTGGGGAAGTGCTATTATTGATGGGAGGGGCTCTGTAGAGCGGATGCTCTCTGATCACAATCTTTCTCTTTTCAATACTGGTTCTTCCACTTACTTTCATGCACCTAGTCAGTCCTTTACTGCTATTGATCTCTCAGTTTGCTCCCCTTCATTATTCTCCCATTTTTCATGGAGGGCTGACAGTAATCAACTAGGCAGTGATCATTTTCCGATCCTTTTGAGAGAGACTGGCCGTGGTCGATGCCACCCTACCCGCGTGCCCCGGTGGAGGCTGGATCAGGCAGACTGGTCCACTTTCACTGCTCTCGCAGAACTTGATCCTGCCATCGTAAATCAGCCATCAATAGACGACTGTGTAGCAGCGGTAACTAACTGTATTACACATTCAGTTGCTCAGTGTATTTCTAAAACCTCGAAACGTTTTCCACGATATCCTCGTCCGTGGCGGAATCCTGCTTGCCACTTAGTACGGAAGGCTCAAAAGCGGGCCTGGGATACTTTTCGTAGATATCCCACACTTTCAAACCGGGTTGCTTTCCAACGGGCCCATGCACATGCTAGGTGGGTAAGACGTCAAAGCCAGAAGGAATCTTGGATTAAGTTTACAACCAGCATATCTTCTACCACCAGTTCCAAGATCATGTGGGACAGGATTCGAAAGGTTAATGGGCACTACAATTCTGTCCCCCTCTCGACCTTACTCTCTGATGGTTTAGGAGGTGACTGATGTTCGGAACATCGCTAACACTCTAGGTGAAAGCTTTTGCCGGGTATCTAGCACTTCTGCTTGTTCCTCCACCTTCCTGGCCATCAAGACTCGGGCAGAGCGATCACCTCTTTCCTTTCGAACTGACTGTTTCTTTGACTATAATTGTCCCTTTACCCTGGTGGAACTAAAAATGGCCCTTCATCGGTCTGCCAGTACGTCTGTTGGACCTGATGATATTCATTATGACATGCTGCACCATCTATCTCCTGCTTCTCTTGATGTCCTTCTGATTGTTTTCAACCGGATCTGGCAGGAGAATGTTTTTCCTGATGCCTGGCGCCAGGCTATTATTTTACCTTTCTCTAAGCCAGGGAAAGATCCCAAGATTCCTTCAAACTACCGTCCAATTGCTTTGACGAGCTGTTTCTGTAAGACATTAGAAAGGATGGTTAATGCTCGTCTTGTTTGGTTCCTTGAATCAAACAACCTCCTCTCGCCCACCCAGTGTGGGTTCCGTCGACAGCACTCCACCACAGACCACCTAATTCGTCTTGAAACATCTATCAGAGAAGCCTTTCTCAACCGCCAACATTTTGTATCAATATTCTTTGACATAGAGAAGGCTTACGACACAACATGGATGTATGGCGTTTTGCGAGACCTCCATACATATGGGTTACGTGGCCATCTACCCATGTTTATTAAAAAAATTTTAATGGACAGGAGATTCCAAGTTTGTGTGGGTTCGACACTTTCCCGTTTTTTTGTACAGGAACTTGGAGTCCCTCAAGGCTGTGTATTGAGTGTTACACTCTTCAGTATAAAGATAAATGCCATCACTGAACAACTTCCTCTCACTGTTGCGAATGGGCTGTATGTCGACGACTTTCACATCTCATGTCAGTCATCAAACATGAGATATATTGAGCGGCAACTACAAACTGCCCTCAATTGTGTACGGAAGTGGACTCTGGCGAACGGTTTAATTTCTCTCTCTCCAAAACTGTATGCATGCACTTTTGCCGTCGACGGGGTATTCACCCTGATCCTGAACTTCATATCGGTGAAGTTTTGCTGCCAGTGGTCCCGGAGACCAAGTTCTTGGGGCTTATCTTTGATCGTAAACTGACCTTTATACCACACTTAAAGCAGCTTCGGGTCAAATGCACAAGAGCACTGAACATCCTCCGCGTTCTCTCTTCTACCAGTTGGGGGCAGATCGCTGTTCAATGTTAAAGGTATATCGTGCTCTTATTTGATCGAAACTCGATTATGGATCAATGGTCTATGGCTCTGCCAGACCCTCGGCCTTAAAGATGCTGGACCCCATTCATCACCAAGGACTTCGACTCTGCACTGGGGCTTTCCGTACCTCTCCAGTTCAAAGTATATACATTGAATCTCATGAACCTTCTCTACACCTTCGCCGTTTGCAACTATCTTTACAATATACTTCGAAACTTCTTTCCTTACCAAAGCATCCCACCTGGAAATGTGTTTTCCTTCCTCGGTGGGCAGTACTTTTTCAGAACAGACGATTTGTCATTGCTCCGTTTGGCCTTCGCATCCGGGCGCAATTGGATGAATTGGGTCTGTCCTTGGATAACATTGCAGATTCCACAGGTCGGCCCATCCCACCATGGCTTATTACAACCCCCAAATGTGACCTTTCTTTCAGTCACCTAAAAAAGGCAGATACTCCAGATTGAAAGTACCGTATTTTATTCAGTGAATATCTTTCAAACAATCATTCAGTTCCCATTTATACAGATGGTTCCAAATCAAGTAACTCAGTGGGCTCTGCTATGGTTTGCTATGGGTCAGTAGTTGCGCGCAGAATCCCTTTTACAGCTTCTGTGTTCACTGCTGAACTGTATGCCATATCTCTTGCCCTGGATCATATTGCAGCTGAGCAGTACTCCAACTGCACTATTTATACTGATTCGCTTAGTTCTATACTTGCCTTGGAATCGCTACACGTTAGCTCACATCCTATTCTCGCTGATATTCGAAACCGACTGGCCCATTTCTCATTAGCAGCTACTTCAATCCAGTTTTTCTGGATACCAGGCCATGTTGGTATTCGCGGGAACGAGCTTGCAGACATGGCAGCTAAATATGTCTGCTTCAGCAACATCACTCCTATACCTATTCCGTACATGGACTATGGTGTTATCTTCAAGGCTCGGCTCCGTGCCAGCTGGCAGTCCACTTGGAGTGAGCAACGCAACAACAAACTTTTTCAAATCAAACCCAAACTTGGACTTTGTCCATCTAGCTTCCGTATAGCTCGGAAGGAGGAAGTTGTTCTCACTAGGCTACGCATTGATCACAGTTTTTTAACTCAACATTTTCTTTTATCTGGAACTGATGCACCAATGTGTAGTTTGTGTAACACTCAAATCACTATCAGCCACGTTTTACTTTCTTGCCATCGTTACAATTCTCAACGACGGCAATATTTTAAACATATTTTTTCCCAGGGTTAGTCTGTAACATTGGACAGAGTTATTGGTGATGGTGACTCTGTCCACCTTGATAATGTTTTAAATTTTAATGGCCATTAATCTTTTTAATCTCATTTAAGTGTTGCATATTTATTCATTACACCTTTTTAATTGTGGTCCTTTTTTTACAGTTTTAATCTCTCTCATTCAATTTGACATTGGACAATGGCCAGAACATTAAATAACTTGACACCAGGACTGGAAAGGCCAACTTCAGGTGACTAACGCTACTGTTTGAACTGCTCGTTAGTCGTCCTGGCGAGTTGTTATACTTTTGCTGCATATCATTTCACACTTTTACTACTTTACTTTTTAGTACTGGCCATATTAACTCATAACCCGGAAACAGGACTGGAAAGACCAACTTCAGGTGACTGACGGTGGTTTTTATACTTACCTGTTAGTCTTCCTGGCGGGTTATGATCATTACCATTCTGCTACAGGTAGTCCTTTACAACTTTGTTGACTGGATGTCAACATTGGTTTTTACGCCATTTTCTGTTTTAATTACCGTTTTGCTTTTATCTTCAATTACTTTTACAAATTTTACTCCATTTACTTGACTTTTATCTTTTTACTAAGCATTTGACTACTCATTATTACGATTTTGCGGATTGTCTTTTAAAACTTTTATTCTTTTACATTTTGATAATAGCTGCCATGACACATAACCCGGAACCAGGACTGGAAAGGCCAACTTCAGGTGATTGACGGTGGTTCTTGAACTTACCTGTTAGTCTTCCTGGCGGGTTATGATCATTACCATTTTGCTAGAGTAAATACCTTACAACTTCTTATACTCTGCCTTCTATCTTAACATTGTAGACTAGGTGTCAACATTGGTTTTATACTCTTTTTGTTTTACCTTCATTTGCATTTATGTCTATTACTACATTTATTTTTTTATTTATTTTTTTTACATTTTTACCGAATGTCTGGCGCAGATAGTCTCGCTGCTTTGTGCCATAAAACACTAAATCAATCAATCAATCAATGACGCACAGAAATCAGACATTTTGAGACTAAGAACAGCAGGAAAAGCAAAACGTTTCATTGAGGCATTGCGTGAAACTGTAGATTTTCAGTTTGTAACACGTATGCTGACAAAGGAATATGGTAAACGAGAAAGGCCAAGCACAATCATGGCACAATTACGAAATATGAATCAAGAAAAAGGCGAGTCTGTTCGAGTGTTTGGACATAAGCTACAAGAGCAAGGTAATAGATTACGTAGAACTTAGAATAGATGATGATCCAAGATACACTAAAGTCTGAGTATGAGCGAAGGTCGCTTAGCGATAGAACTCTGAGTGATGTTAATGAATCCAATTCCCCACGAGCAACCTTATTAGATTTAATCAAGGAAACAAGAGAGCAACAGATATACAGGCACAAGCAGTCTGTAATAAGTATGATAAGTAAGAATACAAATGAAAAAGTAAACTGGCGAAACGGACAAAATAAGTGCGAGGACTTGTAGTGTTTTAAATGGGGTAAGGTTGGCCACATAACAAAAAATTGTTTTATAAAACAAAATGAGCCTGTAAGTTGTTTTGACTGTTGTATTTTACGTTCTTCTGTAAAAGTAAAACTGCTGTTGCAAATTTCTTGATCCTGAGGGATATGGAACGAGAATTTTAAGTGGTCAGCCCAAGAACATTTCGCCGACGTTGAGCAGGAGGATTCGACGGGTTGTCCGGCAAGACAATAGCCGATCGTCGAACCAGATTAAGGTTTTAACGGACAGAGAATGCAGCTCAAGAACAATAAGACGGCACCTACGAGAGAAAGGCTTTAAAAATGATAAACGTCTTCAAAGGCTACGCCTCCTTCCACACCACGAAACGCTCGGTTAAACTTTGCTGAGAAGCACCAAACACGGGTCGTAGAAAAGTGGAAGAATGTTTTGTTTTTCGATGAGAAAAAAGTTAACCTGGATGGTCCAGATGGCTTCCAACGTTGCTGGCACGATAAGGATATCCCACCGGAGAAATTTTCTACACGACACATTGGAGGAGGTTCCATCATGATCTGAGGTGCTTTCTTCTTCCATGGAACAATAGAGCTTCAGGTTATACAGGGGCGTCAAACAGCAGCTGGCTACATTGGCATGTTGGCGAGAGCAATTTTATTGACTGAAGGCCCCCGCTTGTGTGGAAATAACTGGATCTTTCAGCAGAACAACGCTGCAATCCACAATGCCCGTGATTTTTTGGGACCATCCAGCGTATTCGCCCGAACTGAACCCAAATTGAAAATATTTGGGGGTAGATGACAAAGAAAATCTATAGAAATAGACGTCAATTTCAAACAGTGCATGATATTCGTAAAGCCATCTTCACGACTTGGAGCAGTATACCAGCCAGCTTTCTGCGAAGTCTCATATCGACCATGCCAAAGCGAATGTTTGCAATTATTCGCAATGACGGCCGTGCAACTCACTACTGAGGCCTCTTGTTGGGCATTTCCTACCCTGTTTAGGACTTCTTTTTGGTATGGTCTTAAACTTTTGACCAGCTAGTATTTAGGTTAATTTCATAGTGTTCACATTTTCCCTCTTAAATGCTAAAAAGTTTTTTATTTTTATTTTCCCTTTTCTTATTTTCATCTTCTGAAACTCTATTCAAATAAGTGGATTTGTCTAACAACGCAAAATGCATATATTTTCCTTATGTTCATTGGCCTTAAGATTTCGGTCAGCCTTGTATATATATTTAGTGAATTAATGTTTTATATAATAAAGTTTCAAACACACGTGTTATTATTTAGTTTGATAACGTAATACTTCATCTTGCGTGAGAGGACGTTTTAAGTTATAAGTTTCTGTGTGTTACACGCACACCAGGGAATAATATATGGGAGTCATGGAGTAAAACAGTTCGTAGCTTCTACCGTTAGCTCATGTTGCTACTCAGGTGTCAGTGCAATTAATGACAATGATATCCTTTCATTTCATCAACTACAAGTTTCACAAATTTCACGTACTAGCCTTACGTTCATTGAGGGATTGGCAGAATTTCTAAATCCCAAAAAACAGTCGCAACTTGCTAATTGTTTTCCCCTTACCTATCGGTTCTCTCGTATATCTCTTGTTCTTCGTTGAAATGTGTAATTGGGTAAAATGTACCGGGCTTACTAAATAACACCCCCACGTTAACGTTACTCACGTTTTAATACTGCTGAAATTGTTTATTTCACTTCCAAGGAAATTCCATACGTTGAGCCACGCACAAGACGTTAAAACTCCCACCAAGCAAACGATAGCAGAAACGTATAAATTTGAAACAAAAACGAAAGACAGTGTTTAGTCTCTGAATATTTCACAATGTTGACGTACATTAACACACATCAACACATTATATGCTCACCTAGCTATCAAATAACACACATCAACATATTATATGTTCACCTGGCTATCAATTAACACACATCAACATATTATATGTTCACCTGGCTATCAATTAACACACATCAACATATTATATGCTCACCCGGCTGTCAATTAACACACATCAACATATTATATGTTCACCTGGCTATCAATTAACACACATCAACATATTATATGCTCACCTGGCTATCAATTAACACACATCAACGTATTATATGCTCACCTGGCTATCAATTAACACACATCAACGTATTATATGCTCACCTGGCTATCAATTAACACACATCAACATATTATATGCTCACTTGGCTATCAAATAACACACATCAACATATTATATGCTCACTTGGCTATCAAATAACACACATCAACATATTATATGCTCACCTGGCTATCAAATAACACACATCAACATATTATCTGAATTAACAGAATGAGGAAGAACACAATTGACCATAAAGGGGAGGTGGCAACTGTAGAACAACTTCTGGATAAACAAGGAAAGCCAACCCTGGACCTGAAGAAAATACACCATGTTAGATTATATTTGAACAAAGACCGTGTTTGTACTCTGAAAATAACACAGCAGGTCACTGTCTGATAATAACTAGTGTAAATTAAGATGTTGACATACTGTAACTTACCAATAGACGTTTCATTTTAAATGTTTTAGAACCAAGATTCAAGAAAATATTAATAAAGTTTGTTCTGAAATATTCTGTTACACGTTGATTTTGTACAGAAACAGAGCTTTTACTATTTATATAAACAACTGAAGCACTAGAAGACTGAATTATCTTACCGGACTTTACAAGATCAGCAACTTCAGTCCCGTCGCCTTTCAAATATGCCATGTGTCCGAGGACGGAAAATACAACGCTACCAGCAAATATACTGATAGCAGGATTAATAACACAAAGAATATATCCGTCTCTAGAAATAAAGATACAGAAACAATAATGAATGTGTGCAAAGTGTACAATAATATCCATGGAAACAGAAACACTGAAACAATAAGGAATACAGAGTATAGAGAATTATTACATGAACATTTTTGTGCGAATCATTGTTAAATAATTAAATTAACACATAAGAAAACATTTCTTAAGAGTTTGTTTGTTACCGGAAGAAGTTGTGGCTAAACTTGTTGTAACTTCCAAGAGTTACGACAGAACCGAAACCAATACCAAAGGTGAAAAACACTTGCGTTCCTGCTATCACCCAGATCTAATAACATTAATACAATAAATTAATACTGATTACAAAGAGTTCACTTCTTTAAATTTAACACTAATTTAGTTTCGTTTCGTTTTGATTAAAGAATTATTAACTAGTATTAAAACTTGATAGCAAATAAACGAAAAAAAAAGTCGCTTGACAGTTACTGATTAACAATGACACTGTTTTCACTAAAGACTAAACTACAGTTACATTAGATAGGAAGTTTTATTTGTTGTCCAGCCTGGTTGTTTGTGTTTGTTAGCGTCAGGGGCATTAAAATATACGGTTAATCCCACTATTCGTTGGTAAAAGAATATGCCATTGCTTCTGTCCAACAACCTTTAACATCTAACATTAATATTTACTAGTGTTTATATCGTATATGAATGTAATAATAATAACATTAGTATATTAATATAATGACAATAACATTTACATATGAATACAATAACAATAACATTAGTATATGAATATAATAACAATAACATTAGTATATGAATACAATAACAATAACATTAGTATATGAATGAATTAACAATAACATTAGTATATGAATATAATAACAATAACATTAGTATATGAATGTAATAACAATAACATAAACGAACCTTGGGATCCAAAAGTTTGTCGAATTGAGGAGTAACGTAAAAAAGTAGTCCGTCTCCAGCGCCCTCTAACGCCACTCCACGAATAAGAAGAATGATTCGAATGACGTATGGAGTGACTGCTGACACCTTAATAATCTGTAAACAATGAACAAATAATGAAGTAAAACAGTCAAAAGATATGAAATAATTAATGCTAGAAACATTAAAGATTATTGGATTAAATAAAAGGTGATGTTTTCTTATGATTACTGTAATGGTGTTTTATGTCATTAGGTGATGTTTTCTTATGATTACTGTAATGGTGTTTCATGTCATTAGGTGATTGTTTCTTATGATTACTGTAATGTTGTTTCATGTCATTAGGTGATGTTTCCTTATGATTACTGTAATGGTGTTTCATGTCATTAGGTGATGTTTTCTTATGGTTACTGTAATGGTTTTTATGTCATTAGGTTATCTTTCCTTGTGATTACTGTGACACTGTTTTATGCAATCTTTTCTTTTTCATTTGTTTCGAAGTTTTATTTTAGTTTATATCTCACCTTGCCACTACTCTGTAGTCCTTTCAAGATGACCAAATAAACTAGAAACCAGGCAAGTAACAAACACAAACTCAGTTCCATGTTCACACCTCCCAAGTCATGTATTTCTGAAGTAATTTGTAATGTTCGATGCCTTCAAAAGAGTAATAAATACTGTTTTATTGAAATGTACTATTGAACCAACTTCAGTCAGGGTTTCATAATTTTTTAATTTTTGAGTATTAAATGATAAAACTGTCTACTATGGTATTATAAGTACCTTTCAAGTCAATAATAGAAACAAGGAAGGTTATTTAAAAACCAATTATACCTAGAAATATATGTCCTAAAATTTATCTTACAAGATTAACAATAACGAGGTTAACTGGGTCACAAGGTACATGGTGCATCATAAACTGGCACATAAGGTGTCCATTATTATTACAGTCATTGTTAGTTAAGCCTATTCCTAGATGTAGCTGCAGTAAGCATCATCTGTTTTGAATAGAATTCTACACACTGACACATATTGTACTGAAATCACTGAGCTCATATTGTGAAAAGGAAGAGAAACAAAGGCAATGGTAGTTTGTGAGAATAGTGACTCACATGCAAAATAATTTTGAAACACTATTTCTAAACTTCCCTAATTAAAACATGTGTACCTCTGGAGGAAGTGTGCTTCCCCTGGAACAATTACCTTTTTACGTATAATGACTTTGAATGATGTGCTTGTATTTTTAACCAACTTCTACAAAATATACGTATAACAAACATTATAACAGAATTAAAATTAAACAGTTATTTTGAATTATCTATCTTATTTCTCAACCATGAGTCACAACAAATAATGTAAGTGGCCATTACATTATGTTATCAGACAAAATCCAGACACTGATGTCAGACTAGTCAGCAGGTATGTAAAATCATTTAAGGTTAGAATTTGAGTGCTTACAAACGTAATATCTCAACTCCTACTGCCTTTCATAGGGCTGCAGCCAATTGTGAGAAGGCAGTTACGCTTAATATTCAGATACAACCTTAAAAGCATCCTAAAAATTCTAAAAGTTGAATCTTCCAACCTCCACTCTTTTACTTAAAAAATGATATTAAACAAAATGTAATCAAATTTAAAATTAAACTTTTAATAGAAAGATGTTTGAATTCAAAATTTAACAATTATTTTACAAATATTTAAATTTTCTATCATTTATATAAAAAACAACTTCTATTATTATTAATTTTAGCTGTTAACATATCTGCTAAAAGAAGTATCTTACATTCTCATACAAATTATCAAAAGCAATCAATTTTTTTTTTATATTTTTACCTTTAACTTTGTCATTGTTAGTAGCTATTAAGCACAAAGTTACACATTGAGATATCTGTTTCTTGCATTATAAGTCTTCAGACAAACCGTTATGCCACTAGGAAGCCACCTTTACTTCTTTTTTTTTACTATTACAAGTATTTATTTCAATTAAAATTCTAATACAAATAATTTTATTTAAAAATCAGTAGTTTTGTTTTGAAAATCATTGTATAATTCATAAGAATAAGGAGTTTTTTCTTCAAAATATTTTCCTCTTTTTATTAGTAGATTTACATTGTATAATTTTCTAAGATAGTTATTTTGACGTTAGTTTGTTGTTGTTTTTAATTTCAAAAGCTAGATAGTTATTTTGACATTAGTAAATGAATGTTTGTTAATGGGATCAATTTCAATTACGACAATTGGGAGTAAATGAATGTTTGTTAATTTTATTTCAATAGTGATCTTTATTACTCTGAGATTTACCTAGATTGAAACTTAAATGTAAAGGATTAGTTGTTTGTTCTACACACTTAAACCACATATATTATAAGTTAATAAATAAATTATATTATCATTTTACATAGTGGTATATCTTAAAATAAATGTTGAAAATCCACTGTGGCTGGACAAGTTAAACATTTTGGACTATCGATAATATATTTTTCATAAATTAAAGTAGAAAATATAAATTACTGGTAAACAGTTAACTGGACTAAAACCAGTGTACAAATGTGGAAAATGAATAAATAATAACATTATGTCGATAGAAAATAGTTATATAATTGTACTATCATTGTAATATATGTAATACATAGAAAACAATATTTTGAAAACACTAGATCCAAATACGACTTTTATTTATTGATCGAAAATAAAAGATTAATCTGAAAAATAAAAAATTAAACCTACTCCCAGAATTCGGTTACAGGTGATTTTGCTTCGGTGGCTGTAATATTGAGATTCGTGATGTTGGTTCCCTCTTTCATACAGTATTTTGTGTTCCACCAATTACCACACGATTCCCAAGGCAGTGGTGACGTCATTGAGGAAAAGAAGTAGAATATAGTCCAAGCTATTATCACCACGTGGTAGATGTTATAAAGACAAACGATGGTCATTGAAGCAAAGCCAATTCCTAGTGAAAAGTGTAGATTACATAATATAAGAACTGTTGACATATTTGAGACACAAGTATGAGTTATATATATCCGGAAAAGGTGAAAAATACTAAGGCACTAGAAGTAAACAAAAATAGCTACCTTTAAAGATAGGAATCAAATTCCAGACCCCGATACCACCAATGCTGAGGTACTGACCAATGGCCACTTCCAGGAAGAATAGAAGAACAGCACACAAGACTAAACAAATGAGGTAGGGAAACAAAAATGCCCCTAAGTAACAAAAAACAACATATAATCTATCAGAACCATCGATTTAACATTTAGTAAGGTAAAGGTTTCATGTATATTATGTTGGATTAAACCACAAGACACATACCTCCACCATTTTCATAACACAAGTATGGAAATCGCCATACGTTGCCAAGACCGACAGCGGAGTTTATAGAACTTAAAACAAAGTCCAGTTTTCCTTCCCATTCCCAACGTTCTGGTTCTTTCTCCTTATCTGGACTTGTTACCGACTAGTTCATTTCACCAGCTATTGTGATCATTTCTACTTCATTTTCTACACTGACGGTTTCTAATATTTCATTGTCAGGAGATACTTTATTCAAGGACATAACTTTAACACAAACAAGTGCAAATTCACTGTCAAGATATATATGTATATATATATAGTTGAAAAAGCATACAGTTATATACATGTGTAGTTGAAGCGATGAAGAAATAAATACATCTAAGAAAACCAGTAAAATAAATTTGTTTAAATGTTCTGTTTCATTTAATCCATTAGACACAACTTCTATGTGCACCCACACCCTAAATTGTATCATTTAAAACCATTTTCATGTGCACATATACACAATAATTTATCTATGGAGACATTAATTCAGTACAATCAAATGCATTATGTAACTGTACGTTCCAAGAGATGTCACTTATGTATATTTACGTTTTATTCAAGTAGATCAATTTTTAAGTTTCGTTTGTTAAAATTTTTATATTTTAAACTGCCACAATTTCTTCTTTGTTTATATAGTTTTCTAAATTTCTTAAACAAACTTTCAAGCATAAAAAACCTAGAAATGAAATTCAGAAAGATAATATTAAAACTGACAATATATTTAACAAAATAATTCCAACATTGCATAGTCGTTGTTATCCTTATGTACATTTATTAAAGCCAGGATTGGTCAGAAATTAGGATATTTCTTCGTTCTGCACTTTTTTGGTTGATTTTCTGTTCACCCTTTGATTTAATAAAATTATGCTAGAGGCGCTTCCTACTGAATGGTTGGTTGTTGATTTGCTGCCTCAAGCAGTAAGTAAAAACCATGAACAGTAGAGTAGAAAGGTGTTTTCTGTTGTTTGTTGTTCGGTTGCTGTGTGAAGTTCATGTCCCGTGCTTCAAACGTCCACTCTTTTCCTAAGTTAGTTAATACAGTAGTCCTAAATATCCTAAAGTGAGTTTTGCCTCGTACAAATTTTTATTTCCTTGACGTCATGACAGGTCTGTTAAAGAAATGTTCGAATACCAAAAACCTGAAGGTCGTTTCGTCGGTCAGTTCTGTTTGTGTCTCAATAAAACGTACATCACAAATCTCACTCCAGTTTCCTTATTTTTATAAACATCAGTCACTTAAAAACCTCTTGGTGTTAAATGAAAAAATTAGTTACTTGCGATGCGATGGTGGTTTCCTCATTTTAAAATAATCGCGTAAGATATAATTTTCACCTTCAACTGTTATAACAACAACAAAAAACATTTACTTATGATTTGATAGTTCCTTCCATATGTTAGGATATCAATAGGTAGTCGCTTAAGGTGTAGTGTTCACTTCCAACCGTTATAACAACAACAAAACAACATTTACTTATGATTTGATTGTACCTTCTACATGTTAGAATATCAATAGGTAGTCGCTTAAGGTGTAATGTTGACCTCCAGTTGTTTGGAGAACAAAAAACAGTAATCTGAGAAGTGATATTGGCTATGTGTAGAGATAAAATATTCATTCAGTGTTGAGTTTATCAACAAGTGCGAATAATGAATGACGTGTAGTGATGTGTTTATAAAAAATGCGACGATTTGTCCTGATTTCTTTGAGTGTTACAATTTGAACAATTGTCAGTCAAGTCTAGCTATTCGACACTTGGAAATGTGTTTACAGTTATGAAACTTGAAATAGTGGTTATAAAATAAATTGAAACACTTAAAGTAAGTACATGTACCTCTTTTACTGTTCTGTGTGTTTTAGGTTAAGGTTAAAACATAGCCGGCTACCTTTCGATATTAACTGTGAATCGTCTTTGATTAACAGAGATATATAAAATAAACACGTCTTTCGCTTCATAACAAAACCTGTCACGTCATCTAATACATGGCCTCAAATGAAAATCTGGTGGACAAAAAGAATGGTGTGTCTTACTGTTAGACATACATTAATACTAAAATGTCACTTTTTTCCAGCTGATGTAATTAATACCATTTCCTTTCGTTTTAAAAAAAAAAACGACTCACTGAGCTATTTCCCAACTAAACAAAAAGCTGATTCATTAAAATTATTCCTACATAATGTAGAGAATGAACTTCGAAAATGTTAAACGACAAGATATCTGTAAAACAAAATTTGGCACAAGCAGGAAGGAGATGTTTGTTTATAGTTAACTTTGTAGGTCAGTATCAGGTAGGCGGTTTCAGGCGTTTTAAGTCCCCAGCCATACCTAGGAAGCCAGACGAAAAGCCTGACACTTCTTAACGCAAATTAAATCAAATATCTGTATCGATATCTGCTTATCTCAAATAAAAGTACATAACGTTTCCACTTCCATCATAAGTTGTATAATAGCATTTAAGGTAAGAATTACAGAGAGACTTCACAGTAAGATGTAAATGGAAAGACTGGTTGCGAAGAGACAAACGAAATAGTTTGATTTGTTTGTTTTGAATTTCGCGCAAAGCTATAACAGGGCTATCTGCGCTAGTCGCCCTAATTTAGCAGTGTAACACTAGAGAGAAAACAGTTAATCAGAACCACCCACCACCAACTCTTGAGCTACTCTTTTACCAACAAATAGCGGGATTGACCGTCACTTTATATCTCTCCCACGGCTGAAAGGGCATGTTTGGTGCGACGGGGATTCGAATCCGCAACGCTCGGATTACCAGTCGAGCGCCTTAACCACCTGACCAGTAGTAGAGAACACAGTGTTAACACTTGCATATCGTGTATAATAGTATAGAACACCGATATAACACTCGTGTGCTGTTTATAAATAGAAGATAAAGATTTAAATTTTGTGTATTGTGTATAACACAAGACAACACGGGTTTAATACTCGTGTGTTATATAATATTCTAAAGGATGCTGACTGAACATTGTTTATTTCTTAAGTTATTAATATTGGATTGTATATCCATTTGATATTATTTCGTGATTTATATTTTTCTATATTATACTGCTATTAATTGATAATAAAACCTGAAAACTGATCTTTTAATTGAAGTAATTATTTATACTATTTACTCCGAAGGCCTCCTTGGTTTACTCGACAATTTATGTTCCAATATAATATTGTTGTTATTACTGATAGTTATTGATAATATTTACTCTGAAGGCTTCCTTGGTTCACTCGACAATCTATGTTCTAATATAATATTGTTGTTATTACTGATAGTTATTGATAATATTTACTCTGAAGGCTTCCTTGGTTCACTCGACAATCTATGTTTTAATACAGCATTGTTCTACTATACTACTGGTAGTTTTTAGTATAGGAACTGATTTCTGTTTGTGATAGAGGAAAATCAGACTGTGTTCACCGTGGGAAATCAAAACCCGAATTTTAGCTCCATAAGTTTGTAGACTTACCGCAGAACCTCCGGAGGACACTAGACCAGAAATCTACATTAAAGACTCATCGTAAAATTAAATTTATTGTGATTATTACCCGCACGTGTACGAAGTCAAATCACTCACCGTCAATTCTATCTGTATATGGAATCTACATGGTAGTCTTTGCATTACATATACAGAGGATGAAATACACAAACACACAGTAGCTACAAATATTATTTAGAAATAAATCATTCCATTGTTTATTAATATGCATAGAAGTATGCTCAGAAATATGAGGTTAGTACTTTCATATTTTGTGTTAGGAAACTACATTCTTGAATTGTAAATAAAACATAACCTTTTATTACACATCTTGGCTTTTAAACGTAAATAAAACATAACATCTTTTGTTACACATCTCGGCTTTTAAACATTAATAAACTATTTATTTATTGTCCGTGTAAGGGTAAATTGCAATATCAGAAAATTATTAAATTTATCAAAGATTTTCATAAACGTGAAGTGTTCAGTAATTACTAATATAATAAAGGTAAAAAATTGTATTTACATACTATTTATAAGGTTTGAAAATGTAAAAAAAAAAATGTTCACTGAACACTAAATTACAAGTGTGTGTTGATAATAGACATATTTATGCAAAACAAATCGTGTTATTTCTAATATTTCAATATTTTCTTTTCTAATTATCACCTAACGTCTTAATTAAACTCAAAGTACAGAACCATTTGTATAAAATATACAGTCAAGTGTGAAATTAATATAACGAATAAATTCTTTATGACATTTTGAAGGGAGTTACAAATAATTCACTTTTATTTTACCTACTTTAATTGTTGGTTTTACTAGTAAACTAACTATCAATCATAACGACATAATATTTACAAATGTGCTAGAAAAAAGGGTAAAATGACATACGTTACATCTGTTGTTTATGGTAAACTAGAAACAATAACAAACATTGAACATAAACAATTGGATGCAGCTTGAGTAAGGCTTAATACACCTATGGCCATAGGTATTGTATCATAACTATCATAATTATAATCTAGTTCATCTTTACATGCTGTGAGTGTATTAGAGTCTAGTTTCCTCTATAATATAATATAAAACTTGCTTTTCTGATTTCATAGTCACCAATATTAAGTGCACAATAAAAACAGTTTTGGTGAGGTTTATACAGAAGTTTGATTATTTCAGTTTGTGAGAACTAAATATAATTAGTTTCATGATTTAACTCTTTTTTTTTTTTTGGCTTACATCACAAATTGTTATCAGATTTCTTAAAGTAACTTGGTATTGGCTCTTTATGAATAAATTTTTTATGTACATCTTTTGAGCTCTGTTTTTTAACTGTTGTTATTATATTCTGCTGTGCCTAAAGAAGGATCTAGTGTTAGTAATATGATCATGTACTAAAAGAGGATCTAGTGCTTGTAATATGATCACATAGACTTTTTAACAGTTAAATATGAAGTATGTCTTGGGCTGTCGACTTATAATCTTCAGAGTCTGCTGACAGTTTATTCTTTTTACTTCTGGGAAGCTCGTAATCTTGACCAAGTGTCTTGGTTAATTTCTGTTGAGGTATAAATTTCAAATCTGATTGTTAACTTCATTTATCATCGTATATATCATATATGGAAAGAATAACATACATAATGTTATATGTAAAAAAAAACTGAAGTACTTTACTAATATCTTGTTTGCAAATTTTAAGACTGTCTCAATAGTCAATACAAGTATTGAAAATTACTACAAAGGTAACAATAACCTAGTGTTGAGTTTCAATAGGTTTCAGTCTGAATAACTTGTCAATAATCTTTAAAATTTTACTTTTGATAAAGACTAAAAGCTACTCATGTCCTTCAGAGAACCTGGTGTGACTAGCATGAAATAAACAGCATAGGACGGAATCCACACCATGGAAGCCTAAGAGTTCTCCCCACCAAGGATAAACGTTAGGCTCTGCATACACCAGACTCATAACTGAAAACAGGAATATTCCCTAAAGGGAATATATATTTAGAATTAGAAATAGCATTATCTGAAAGAAACTGAAATAAAATTGAACATCATTTGTATATATATTAGGTACTGAAGATAAGATATTTATTTATATTATTTTGATACTGTGAGAAACGTAACTGAGTAAGTAGGATAAATGATCTGTTCTTACAGTTAACGTATAATATTCTCACGTGCTGCAAGTTCGAAGGCCACTTCATGACTTACAGAGAACCTATGTACAGATCCATGTCTTCCATTACACTCAATTATTTATTTAATTAAACCGTTGGATATTCTTTCTTTAAAACACAGCATTAAACTTACCAAACAAACGGCTGGAGAGACAAAGACCCAGGTGGCAAGGAAGTACCAGTTGGGCCGATGTCCTGTCATCTCTTCAATGTTGCTAGAAAACTTTTTACACCTGTAATAATTTACTAGTTTTATAAATTTGTTGGTTTACAAACTAGAATTTTCATGTGAAAAAACACTTGACATAAAACCTGAATTCAAAAGACAAACAAATCTACAAATTAAATGTCCAATTGTTAATTAATAATACTGGCTTACACTGAAAACATTTGAAAATCCCGCAATAAATGAAAAGAAATTAAATTGTGAAAAGTATTGGCTATTGAGTACAATAATACGCGGATTAAAGGTAATGAATAATTAAATAAACCTCCAAATAAAACAATAAAACACCATCTTCTAGAGTTAACCTGAGAATAATACAGCCCATTTTAGGGATAACTTGCATATAGTATAACAGTACGTTATTGAGTTAACTCGCATATACCATCTATTAGGGCTAGCTTGTGTACAACAGATCCCCGTACGTATAACACATCACCACATTTAACATAAAAATCTTACACCATAGAAATAAACAGATGTATTAGAAGTTGGAAGTGATGTATAAAACAATGGTCTATTTTATCAATGAAGGACATGCCATTTGAAACTTACCATAAACCCATGTAATAACTATAGTTTGAAAGAAAACAGTGAACACTAGAGTCATTCCACTGGCAGAATAATAATCCATCAGATGAAATATGTACATGCCCCTGAAAAGTAAAAAGATTATTTTAGTAAATAATACGATCAGTTTAACAAAATCCAGTCAGAATTATTACTTAACAGTTTCGTTTTTATTAAATATATATTATTACAAGTTACAGTCTCCATATTCTAGATACAAGATAACACCATGGTAAAGCCACAGAAATAAACAGATATATTAGAAGTGGAACGTTACTGAATAAATTTTATAGTATTGGGAGTTGTACTTATGGTAAGTTTTATTTATTTCGTCATTTTTACAGTAAATAAGATTTGATTTTATGTATGTTTTGAAAACAAATCTTACTGTAAAAGATGAAACGTGTAATAAAATATAATTATTACGGTACTGGTAAAAAATAATTCATCAACTGAAATGAATATAAGACCCTAAAATAAGAAACAAAAGAAAACAAGAAAGGTAATTAGTTTTAACAATAAAACTAAGGGAAAAATCAAACAAATTCAGGTTATGAATAACTGAAATATTATTGGACAGTTCTGTCATCAGTAAAATCATGAACATATACCTTGACCACAACAAAGAAACTGTTATTGTCTTGATATTGGGTATTTTACTAATTAAAATTAATATATTGGTAATTGACACTTGCTTGGTTAAACATTGCTGTTTTCAAGTATTCGCATTCGTATCCTAGTTCATTTTATTGCCATGATATAAAAGACTGTCTAGTTTCGATAATAGTAATTTTGTTTAGTTTTCGAAAGAATGTTTTAATGATTGTTTAGTTATTTACTTTTAATTACTTTATAAGAGATTTAAAAACAGACGTGTATTGGGTGTTGTGTTTATAAATCATTGATGCAGAGAATCAATGCCGTTTCTAATTTAGTAGTGAAAGACAAGAGGGAAGGCAGCTAATTATCACCATCCACCACCAACTCTTGGGCTACTCTTTTACCAACAAATAGTGGGATTGACCGTCACATTATAACGCCCCCACAGCTGAAAGGGCGAGCATGTTTGGCGCGACGGGGATGCGAACCCGCGGCCCTCGGATTACAAGTCGCACGCCTTAACACGCTTAGCCATGCCGGGCCCTGTTGAAATTTCTTACATATTAAAATACTTAACCAGCGATAAACAGTTAAACAATATGTGGTTACGCATCCATTCTTTGATTTGTTAGATATAAAATAGAACATAATAATGTAAGCTCAGGTGACAAGTGGAACACTTGTAGCATATAAACACATATATCAAGTAACGGTTGAAGGATATAACAATTTGAAGCTAGAACTACATTTATGTGACAAACATACGTAGCAGGTGTCAACCATATAATGCATAAGTGATTTATGACAAACAAATGTAGTACATTACAAAAAACGACAGCATCTGTTAACTAGTTAGTTGGTTATTGCCATGAGTAACAGATTACGCAAATGTAAAAGATTATAAAAATATTATTACTGATGCATGTAACAGGTATCGGAGAAAAGGAGCAGACAGCAACAAAGTAGCTGGTTGCCAGGATAAGCAGCATGCAAGAATATAACTACTACGACGTGCAGAAAGCATGCAAGAGTCCCGAATAGTCTTTTACTGCGAAAAAAACATGCACGCGTGTAAACAACCATGTTGCCATGCGACGCGTGGCTTGTGTCCTAACAAATAATAAGGCGGAAGTGGAAATAGAATCTTTGATAATAATAACATATCAGAAGGTTGTATTTTGTTGACATTAGTTAACACCACACATTTTGAGGTTAACTAAATAAGAAATTAACCACTAACTGCACGTCACATGATCATGTACATACGATTCTTAGATCAGAATTGTCCTTAGCTTCTGACACTGTTAACAGTATTGTTTCATAAGCCTCTGCCACTGCGCAGGTTTTGTTTGGTAAAACAATGAAGTTCAACACATTTAATAACAATGAACTGTATTATTTCTCCCATTACTAGTTCCACAGATTTCATGTACTAACCTTATATCTATCAAAGACAGGTCTAATTTCTAATAACACTAAACTGTCAGTTACTTGTTAATCTTTTTCTCATAGTGTTTCTCAAACTAATAAACTCACTAACTTAGTAATTAAGTGCAAACGTCACAGACTTATTAAATATTCAATTGTTGAAATGGTTAAAACGTGAAAACTCCCTCCAGATAAACAATAACACAAACGCGTAAATTAAAAAAAAATATAGTCTTCAAAAGTATTTTGAGCTCTGAAAATTTTCTCATTTTTAAAAGAATATTTGTGTCATTAAATGAAAATGAGAATACAAAATATGTACCTGGCTATCAAATAACACACATCAACATATTATATGCTCACCTGGCTATCAAATAACACACATCAACATATTATATGCTCACCTGGCTATCAAGTAACACACATCAACATATTATATGCTCACCTGGCTGTCAATTAATACACATCAACATATTATATGCTCACTTGGCTGTCAATTAACTCACATCAACATATTATATGCTCACCTGGCTGTCAATTAACACACATCAACATATTATATGCTCACCTGGCTATCAATTAATACACATCACATCATTATATTACCTGTTCAAATAACACACATCAACATATTATATGTTCACCTGGCTGTCAATTAACACACATCAACATATTATATGCTCACCTGGCTGTCAATTAACTCACATCAACATATTATATGCTCACTTGGCTGTCAATTAACACACATCAACATATTATATGCTCACCTGGCATCAAATTACACACATCAACATATTATATGCTCACCTGGCTATCAAATAACACACATCAACATATTATATGCTCACCTGGCTATCAAATAACACACATCAACATATTATCTGAATTAACAGAATGAGGAAGAACACAATTGACCATAAAGGGGGAGGTGGCAACTATAGAACAACTTCTGGATAAACAAGGAAAGCTAACCCTGGACCTGAAGAAAATACACCATGTTAGATTATTTCTGAACAAGGACCGTGTTTGTACTCTGAAAATAACACAGCAGGTCACTGTCTGATAATACTTAGTTTATATTAAGATGTTGATACACTGTAACTTACCAATAGACGTTTCATTTTAAATGTTTTAGAACCAAGATTCAAGAAAATATTAATAAAGTTTGTTCTGAAATATTCTGTTACACGTTGATTTTGTACAGAAACAGAGCTTTTAGTGTTTATATAAACAACTGAAGCACAAGAAGACTGAATTATCTAACCGGACTTCACAACGTCAGCAACTTCAGTCCCGTCGCCTTTCAAGTAGGCCATGTGACCGAGGACGGAAAATATCACAGTACCAGCAAATATACTGGTAGCAGGGTTAACAATACATAGAATATATCCGTCTCTAGAAATAAAGATATAGAAACAATAATGAATGTGTGCAAAGAATAACATCCATTGAAAAAATAACGAATACAGAGTATAGAGAATTATTACATTGAACATTTTTGTGCGAATCATTGTTAAATAATTAAATTAACACATAAGAAAACATTTCTCAAGAGTTTTTTTGTTGTTGTTGTTGTTACCGGAAGAAGTTGTGGCCAAACTTGTTGTAACTTCCAAGAGTTACGACAGAACCGAAACCAATACCAAAGGTGAAACACACTTGCGTTCCTGCTGTCACCCAGACCTAATAACATTAATACAATAAATTAATACTGATTACAAAGAGTTCACTTCTTTAAATGTAACACTAATTTAGTTTGGTTACGTTTTGATTAAAGAATTATTAACTAGTATTAAAGCTTGATAGCAAATAAACGAAAAAAAAAAGTCGCTTGACAGTTACTGATTAACAATGACACTGTTTTCACTAAAGACTAAACTACAGTTACATTAGATAGGAAGTTTTATTTGTTGTCCAGCCTGGTTGTTTGTGTTTGTTAGCGTCAGGGGCATTAAAATGTACGGTTAATCCCACTATTCGTTGGTAAAAGAATATGCCATTGGTTCTGTCCAACAACCTTTAACATCTAACATTAATATTTACTAGTGTTTATATCGTATATGAATGTAATAATGATAACATTGGTATATTAATATAATGACAATAACATTTAAATCTGAATATAATGACGATAACATTTATATATGAATGTAATAATAACATTTATATATATTCGTTGGTAAAAGATTATGCGATGGGCTCTGTACAACAACTACCTTCTGTCTTTTCAACAGATTAAAATTACTTACCATAAATATATATAAACAAAAGCAATTGTTCATCTCACGAGGAGAAAGGTCAGGAAAAACTGAAGATATGTGATAAGTATTCAGGAAACATAATTATTGTGTTCAAAGTTATCAAAACATTGCTGTAGTATAGTGTAATGCATAATTAGTAATTATGTAATAACCGGTTCTATCAAGTAGAAATGTTCATTATTATAGTGTAGTGTGCTATTAAATCGAAATGTAGTGTATTTTGCTTCAGTACTGCACCCAAAGTAATAAAAAGGCTTTTTTTTTAAATAACAGAATTGAGGAAAAGTAGTAGTAGTATCATCTACTGACAATTCTCGACACATCATTCTTGTTCTAAAATTGGGATCTGACTGTCACTCTTATAACACACACACGGTACAAAAGCGTATAATGCGATTTATGATAACTTTGCGTGACTCAAAAGTCTCCGGTTTAACAGTTAGGCAAATTAACCACAAGGCCATTCTCGGCCATATGTAAAGTACTAAGGGCACGTTAACAACAAAGCCACTCTCGGCCATATGTAAAGTACTAAGGGCACATTAACAACAAGGCCACTCTCGGCCATATATAAAGTACTAAGGACACATTAACCACAAGGCCACTCTCGGCCATATGTAAAGTACTAAGGGCACGTTAACAACAAAGCCACTCTCGGCCATATGTAAAGTACTAAGGGTACGTTAACAACAAATCCACTCTCGGCCATATGTAAAGTACTAAGGGCACATTAACCACAAGGCCACTCTTGGCCATATGTAAAGTACCATCAGATTAAATTGTTCTTAATTTAATTCAGTGTCTCCCAGTGTCTGGATGCTTATAACAGTTAATCCTAAAAAAATGAGTAATTAAAACAGTTGACCAGGATCAGAGAAATACATTTAACATAATAACCTCACGATTCCCAAAACAGTTGTGTCGTCATTGAGAACACGAAGTAGAATAAAGTCCAAGCTATTATCACCACATGGTAGATATTATAGAGACAAACGATGGTCATTGAAGCAAAGCCAATTCCTAGTGAAAGTATAGATTACATAATATAAGAACTGTTGACATATTTGAGACACAAGTATGAGTTATATATATCCGGAAAAGGTGAAAAATACTAAGGCACTAGAAGTAAACAACAATAGCTACCTTTAAAGATAGGAACTAAATTCCAGACCCCGATACCACCAACGCTGAGGTACTGACCAATGGCCACTTCCAGGATGAATAGAGGAGCAGCACACAAGACTAAACAGATGAGGTAGGAAAACAAAAATGCCCCTAAATAACAAACAACAACATATAATCCATCAGAACCATCGATTTAACATTTAGTAAGGTCAAGGTTTCATGTATATTATGTTGGATTAAACCACAAGACACATACCTCGACCATTTTCATAACACAAGTATGGAAATCGCCATACGTTTCCAAGACCGACAGCGTAGTTTATAGAACTTAAAGTCCAGTTTTCCTTCCCATTCCCAACGTTCTGGTTCTTTCTCCTTATCTGACTTTCTTACCGACTGGTTCATTTCATCAGGTGTTGTAATCATTTTCACTCCTTTTTCTACACTGACGATTTCTGATGTTTCATTTTTGGGAGCCATTTCTTGAATAAAGTCACAAATTTTCTACATTTTAATAAAAAGTGAAACTGTAAAAAAACAAGAGCATAATAATGTATTTACTAAAAAATATTACATGAAGGTAAACGTAATTATTATAAGAAATAATTAATTAATAGGTTTTATTTGTATTACAGTTAGTACTTAAGAATGCTAACATAGTATTGGTGATATTAAATATGTATATATATATCATCAGAGATATTACGTAGAACTATACTGATGGAGGCATTACTTAATATCATAAGAGGTATCTATATTTTATCAGAAATATTACTTATGCAGAATTATATATTATTATAGATATGCGTAACTAATGCCAATAATAATGCAATAATTCACAGCCGTCGGCCAAGATACACCACTGATATACATTGTGTAATATTTATCAAAACATAAAAATATCCAAAAAATCCCGAAAAATGTGTAACGTAACTAAAACTAACATTTAGCCTAATAGATAACACTAAATTAACACCCTTTGGTATTTACTACCCTACTTTGCACGGCAATTATAAGCGGTATACTTCCAAGATGTTTAACGTACGCTAATAGGTCGTACTGGCTTTGTCGCACCAATCAGTATTGACACAGTCACTGTGGTCAGCCATAGCTGTATCTTACGTAAATGACATCTTCTGTCACTGCGTTTTTAAAATTGCAGTAATTATATATTTGTAATTGATGAGATTCAAACATTTGTAAACTGAATACAACACTATTTTTTATGATTCACTGAAGACTAGTTTATCTCTGGTAAATGCGCTACTGCTGTATATACCTCTATATCAGCAGATATAGAGAAGTCGGTTTTTAAATTGATATTGATCAAATTTTTATTTCCTTTCACAGTGAGGTGTGAAAGCAGAGGCATCGCTAGAAATAGGCACGTTCCCATATTCTATTTGACCGTGCCCATAATTCCTAGTTGGCGTTTTTAAAAATAAAAATTGAAAATCATGATCGACAAATTGAAACGTCAAAAATTTCTGAAGATACATATGGGTCCGTTCTAGAAATCTTCTAGACACCTAGTGATACCTGTCCAGTCTATCCATTAGTTAGTTTGATTAGTTAATATAAATGTCACAACCTAATTCATTATTGAGTCTGATCAGTTAATATAATAGTCCCATCCTATCTATTAGGGTCTGATTGATCAATATAATGACACAAACCTATCCAATAGTGAGTTTGATCACGAGAAGAGTTCGAGATAGAACTAAACATCGACCAACTGCTCGAAGCAACACAAATAGTTTGAACTCACCAATGATACTGTGAGCGAAACTAACTGCGAATCATTCAGATAACTATTAGCGCCTTCTAGTGATAAAGTCCGATTTTCTGTAAATATTTATCTATGCATATTTCGAGAAGTTGCATTTATAATGGTTAGTTTATATAACTGCTTAAAGGTATTCACGTATTTCAACAGAGTACAGTGCGATAATAATTATAAAAACTATGACAGTCCGTCTATGTCAATAAAATATTTTTTTTTTACTTTGTTGTAAATTGGTCTTTCACAATACAGGAGTGTGTATGTGTTTTCCAATAGCAAAGCTACATCGTGCTATCTGCTGTGTCCACCGAGTGGAATCGAACCTCTTATTTTAGCGTTGTAAGTCTAAAGACTTACTGCTGTCCCAGAGGGGGGATTATACATACATTATTCAGATACAAATGTAAGATGGATACAAAATAAAAATGTTTATTTTATAGTAGAATGAACCATCCTCACACTTAGAGTTGAAAGTCAAGAATGGACATCACTCTTATTAATATTTAACAATTCATTGCGTAAACAGTGTATTGTATGTTAAGTAATTGTGTGCAACATACTGTAAGCCTTATTAGTATCAAATAATACATGATGTTAAAAGTGTATTATGCGTCAATTATTCTTGTCAAAGTATAAACCTTATTCATATCTAATAATACACGGTGTTAACAATGTGCTGTGTTAAGTAATCTTGTAAAAAATACTATAAACCTAGTAATATTTAATAATACATCGTGTTAACAGTGTGCTACATGTTCACTATTCTTGTGAAACATGCTATAAATCTTTTTAATATATAGAAATAGATGCTGCTAAAAATGTGCTATCTAACCTATAAACAGAAATATTAAGTTATAAAAATACACGATTTAAATCTGTGATACTTTATTAATTTTTAAGCAGTACTGTCAATGACGAAAGTATAAATTTGACTACAGAAGCTATGAATAAAACCAAACATGAAAGTCTTCAAGGGCAATATAAAGTAGGCGTAAAAAAGTTTAATCCAGTTTATTTTAGTAGAGTCAGACTGTATAATTATTTCTGGTCAAATGCCAAGGACTGCTGGCCAAGATTAATCTATCGATTTTTCCATTGGTACTCAGTGTCTTAAGGCCATTGATTACAGAGTTAAATAGTTTCTTGTCTATGACAAAAACTCGTTTAATTCGCATGATTTTCATTAGAAAGTGATTTTAAAGAGCTTTGGAAAAATGATTTTTGATTAAAAATTATTAGAGAAAGATAGTTAGAAATATTATATCCTAACGATATTAAGTAAGGAATAATGTTATTAATATCATAATTATAGATCGTTATCCTTGACCCTTCTCTTTCTGGGACGAAGGTATTACAATCGGGTCCGTGTGTGTGTATCTGTATTTCTTTAAAACTAATAGAAAGATAAAACAAGCTGACAAATCAGTTTGGGACAGCCCCTCTTAAATTTGATCACATAAAAATCCAGGTCAAGATTCTGGATAACTTCGAAGTTGTTGGGTTTTTTTAATAGTTGGAAGATAGGGTATTTTTGCAACTTGGGGTTAATAACTTTGTGAAGTGTGATCGAATTTGTATCAAATTTCATCAGTACATTATGGCTGAGAATCATCATCACACTACAAGAAGTGATGCATGATTATGGATCTTAGAAGGATTTTCTGAGTTTTCAAAATCCCGGAAAGGGATGGGGGAAGTGCAATTTCTTTAATTGCTGTTCTTTTAATTTAGGCTCTACGCTAGTACAGCGGTATGTCTCCGGATTTACAACGCTAAAATCAGGGGTTCGTTTGCCGTCGGTGGGCTCAGCAGATCGCCCGATGTGATTTTGCTATAAGAAAACACACATTTTAATTTAGTTTACAAAAATACATTCTAATGTACCTTTAAATGTCTATAAATGCATTAGTTTTAACTGTTGTCTTTCCCCAAGTGACTCTGCGGTATGTCTGGTAAATTATAACGTAGAAAACCGAGGTTCGATATCCGCTTGGCCACTGTGTAGTTTTGTATGCTTAATAGCAAATAAATATAATTACTTGTTGATTTAGAATTTAGGTTACATGTATCTCACGTGCGTCATGACACAGTTATCTAATTCCCTGCGATGTCTGTCCACATTTTTATTCTTTATCAAAGAGGTATTGCATCTGCTAAAGTAGACTTACGTCTGGGTATAAACAATCTATCGGGCGAACTTAGTAATATCCCTGTTGGAAACTTTCTCTGTAGAGACGTAATAAAGAGAAGTAAGCTATCTTACAGGGACTAAATCTTCAGAACACAAGTACTTAAAAACCGAAAATTGGAATACGTGTGGAGCAACTTCCAAAATAATTTCTAAGAAAACCAATGTGATAAGGGGAATGGAAAAATACAAATTTATTGTAGAATTAGAAGCACGTGATGATATTATACTTACAGCGATAATGATATGATCTGATATGCACGAGAACCTAGGCATCACACTCTATTGATACTAAAGAACTGTTCATTTGTTTGTTTGTTTTGAATTTTGCGCAAAGCTACGCGAGGGCTATCTGTGCTAGCCGTTTCTAATTTAGCAGTGTAAGGCTAGAGGGAAAGCAACTAGTCATCACCACCCACCGCCATCTCTTGGGCTACTCTTTTAACAATGAATAGTGGGATTGACCGTCACATTATAACGTATCCGCAGCTGAAAGGGCGAGCATGTTTGATGTCGATCGGGATTCGAACTCGTGACCCTCAGATTACGAGTCGAGTGCCTTAACCATCTGGCTATGTCGGGCCGACTAACGAAACAGAAGAGGTGAAAAATGTATCAATAAAAAAAAACACGTATTATCAAACAAATCAAAATAATTATTTTTTATTCGAGGATGGTCACGTAAAAAACAGTATTTGAGAATATTTTGGTATGTTTCGGACTATAAACAATTTAAAATTGTAAGTCACAGCTTGAAATTGCATATTCTATGACAGTTTCCTTAGGATATCTATTCCTTGCTCATAAGGCAAATAAATGAATAGGAAAACAAAACTCGGTCACTGTGAAATAAACAACCATAAAGGGTGCTAATTATTAAATAGTTGTTCAGGATCTTCTCTACGCTATAGATACCAGTGCGATCTAAAACATTTATATAAATCAATAAAAAGTAAGCATTTGAAAGAGCAAGCTGTATAGACAGGGAAAATAAGGTATATCTTGTGGAAAGAATCACAATGTAACACCAGCTACATTATCTCAGGTATAACACAAACTCTAGATATATGGTCTAACGTACAATTCCAACAAAAAAAAACAAGTACATTCTAAACTGTAACAAAGTAACGTTCCAAAAATCAAAACTGATACAAAATTTACGAATTAAAATAGATCACAGTTACTATTTTTTACTTTATTTTTATTTCAGATTCAAAATAGTGTTGTGATGAGAAGATATTATTTAAGCGTTTTTATTTTTAAAAAAAACAGCCCCCTGGTTAAGTATTTAAAAATTATTACATCAAGAAAAATTTTAAAATTAACTATGGTGCATGGATGTTTCAGTTACATTCTAATTTATCGATTTCAAGACACTTAAAATATTCTAAGGTGGAATAATGGTTATTAAACGTCTTGTTTTAAAGAAAAAAATGTTAAATTATTTAGTACCAACATTTTAATAATTAGATAAGAGAGAATCGTTTACTTATGATTTAAAATATAAAAACATGTTAAAACAAAATACTTAAAGTCACTCACCTGTTTAATGTTACTCTTCAAAAATAACTAAATTCCGAAGTCGATGATACTGCTAATAATGAAACAAACTGGTGTAAACACTTCTTAGTTCTTATACAGCTAATATTAAAACTGGTATCAACACTTCTTAGTTCTTATACAGCTAATATTAAAACTGGTATAAACACTTCTTAGTTCTTATACAGCTAATAATGAAACAAACTGGTGTAAATACTTCTTAGTTCTTATACAGCTAATAATGAAACAAACTGGTATCAACACTTCTTAGTTCTTATACAATTAATAATGGAACAAACTTGTGTAAATACTTCTTAGTTCTTATACAGCTAATAATGAAACAAACTGGTGTAAACACTTCTTAGTTCTTATACAGCTAATAATAAAACACTTGTGTAAACACTTCTTAGTTCTTATACAGCTAATAATGAAACAAACTGGTATCAACACTTCTTAGTTCTTATACAGCTAATAATGAAACAAACTGGTGTAAATACTTCTTAGTTCTTATACAGCTAATAATGAAACAAACTGGTATCAACACTTCTTAGTTCTTATACAGCTAATAATGTAACAAACTTGTATAAATATTTCTTAGTTCTTATACAATTAATAATGGAACAAACTGGTATCAACACTTCTTAGTTCTTATACAGCTAATAATAAAACAAACTTGTATAAATATTTCTTTAGTTTGTTTTTTTAGAATTTCGCTACTCGATGGCTATCTACGATATCCGTCCATAATTTAGCAGTGTAAGGCTAGAGGGAAGGCAGCTAGTCATCACCACCCACCGCCAACTCTTGGGCTACTATTTCATCAACGAACAGTGGGATTGATCTTCACATTATAATGCCCCCACGGCTGAAAGAGCGAGTATATTTGGCGTAACGGTGAGAATACCAGAAGCTCTTTTTCTATTATTTCTATATGTGATATTCAGATATTTTCCTATACCAGAGATATATTTTTGTTATGTAGACTCATTTGTCAGAAACTTGCTTAATGATTTGGCACTGTGGAATTCATAACATTTTAGGAAGCTCTTATAACTTTCTTATTTGTTAGTGGAATATGATGAGAAATGCACAACTTTTGTATGATAATATGACAGTTAATATGTACAAATTTCATCTAAATCAAACTATACTTTTTGAAATATATGTGAAAACAAAACTTTCGTAATAATTTTGTATGCTGTATATGTTATTGCTTGTACCAGAAGCTTTTATATACATATATATATATCTTAGGATAGGATTGTTTGTTTGTTTTTTGGAATTTCGCACAAAGCTACTCGAGGACTATCTGTGCTAGCAGTCCCTAATTTAGCAGTGTAAGACTAGAGGGAAGGCAGCTAGTCATCACCACCCACCGCCAACTCTTGGGCTACTCTTTTACTACTGAAAAGTGGGATTGACCGTCACATTATAACGCCCCCACGGCTAGGAGGGTGAGCATGTTTGGCGCGACTCGGGCGCGAACCCGCGACCCTCAGATTACGAAGCGCACGCCTTAACAATGCCAGGCCCCTTAGGAAAGGAATTCCCAAACGTTCAGACCTGCGGAGTTTCACATCAGAAAATAAACAAAACATTTTGGAGCATTAATAAAAAAAAATACACTAAAAATAGAAACAATCGGTCGCTAGCTTTTAGAATATAAATTTATTAAAATATCACTATTTAAAGAAAATATTTTACTTCTACTTACTTGTTCAAAAATTTTTGCTTGAAAATGTTATATCAGTAAAAGTACAGTGTACTTATTTATTTATTAGTGGCTCCGACTGGCTCGATTTTGTTCACAAAGTAGTTCAATATTTGGAGTTATGGCTGTTACCTGTAAGCGCAGATCATCTTCAGTATTTAGCCTGTTTCTAAATTTGGTCTTTGTAGCTGTATACAGTGAAAATGTTTGCTCTCAAAGATATGTTGTTAAAAAATGCGTTAAAATTTTCAAAGCTCTGTAACTTATTTCAATGTTTCCCATGGCCATTTGAATCCAAAATTTTGTAATTTCTTTCTGCTGAAATTTTGAGTTTAGGGTGTAATGAGTTGAAATTTCGTCCTCCGCTCGTACGGCGGTAAGTTTATGAATTTACAATGCTAAAATCAGGGGTTTGATTCCACTCGGTGGGCTCAGCAGATAGCCCCATATGGCTTTACTATAAGAAAAAAACATACACACGCAGTTGAAATTTCTAAAAGCTGTTTTTTCTCTTTCAAGGACAATTATTGGTATTTGAAGAGTCAACAAAGGGATTTTGAATTCACAATATTTTTTTTTTTAATTAGAGGTGAAGTACTCCTCAACAGTTGTACACAAATCAGATACGTGCTGCAAGACTGAAACTTTTGTATCTTCACTTAAGGAAATTTCATTCATAATTAAAAAAAAAAAAGAGATTTCCGAAGCAATCAAGTTCTTTCATAAGTATACATTCACCCCAAAGTTTAGCTTACGTTGAAGCACTTTCATTTTACTCTGAACTTTGAAGTACGTTACCCTGGTACCATGCATTGTAACATTCATTTCATTTAGACAGGCAAATACATCCTAAAGGTAAGCCACTTTCTGCACCCAGCATTTGTCTCTTAATTTGTATGCAAGTTCAAAATGGCATTCAGATAAAAAGAAATCTATCTCCTCACGCAATTCGTAAAACAGAGCAAGCACTTTGCTCCGACAAAGCCATCGGACTTCAGTATGAAACAGCAAATTTTTATACAAACTTCCCATATCCTTAAAGACTAAACTGAAAATCCTCACATTGAGCGGTCTTCATTTTATAAACTTAACTATTTTTAGGACATCTCCAATACCTCTTTCAAGTATTCTGGCATTCGTTTCGTTGCAAGTACATGACTATGAAGACAGCAGTGGATACTCTGGATGTCAGCGTTTTTCTTTTTTATGTGTGCCACTGTGCATGAAAATTTTTCAATCATAGCTGCAGCCCCATTATTGAAATACTTGATCAAAGCTGCCATTGGATATCATGTTCTTCCATAAATAAATCGATCAGTTTAAATATTTCTTCGCCTGTTGTTTCAGAAGGCAAAGGTTTGCAAATTAGCATGTCTTTTTTCAAAATTAGCTTCATGAATATAGCGAACAAACACAATCAGCATCGCATAACCTGCGACATCTGTTGATTCATCCATCTGAAGCTATAAAGTTGGTCTCGCTTTTACTCGCCTTATTAACTCCGTTAAGTAATTTGCTGACATATCTTTGATTTTTCGAGAAAACGAGTTGTCAGAAAGGGGCACAGAGTTAATATTTTTAAGAAATTTCTCATCAGTCTTGCACTCTACCAAATCTTTTGCACATGGTTTTATCGAATCTTCAGCAATTGTATGAGTTTCATTTGCTTTTTCAATACGGTAATTAACAAGACATGAAGCAATAAGAGAAACTCTGTTGTCCTGATGGACAAACGAACGAAATGTAGCTTTACTTGTATTTAATCGCAAACACTTTCTTTTGAAATACTAGGAAGTTGGATTTTTTAATTGGAAGTGTTTGGTTTCTAGATGCCGTTTTAACTTAGCTGGATGCAAACTGCTGTTACTCAATACTGTTCCATATTCAACACACAACCCATTAGGTCCATCTTCATTACCTGTTCATGTGAAACCATATTGAACAAAACTTTCACCATACTTTCATTTCTTTCTTGTTTCAGTACCCCATGCATCATCCTGTATTGAAATGCTTGCACGCGACTATAACGCTGATGAATTATTATTAGGGCTAAACCTAGAAAGAATTTTACTAGTGTAAGATTTATTACTGATATTGAGCCACTAATCATTAATGACAACTAATCATTAATTATATCTTATATCTTTTGCACTTCAAACAAAAGTATTTTCACAAACACAAAATAGCTTCTTAATGAAAACTCGTTCAAGCACTTATGTTTCATCATCATACAATGACATGCTGACCTTGGATCAGTGCTGCCATAACGAAGTCAGAAATAAAGATTTGTGGAAAAAAGGCTAGACCATTAGAATAATATATTTTTCTGAAGGAAAAGGATAACCTATTATTTTTACAATTTTTAACAGACGTTTTTACACCAAGTAACAAATTACAAAGCCAGAACGAAATGAAACAAAACAAAACATGACGTCATGTGGACGTATGACGTCATGAAGCTTATTGGTACCAAGTTTGTCTAATTAAACAACAATGAATCTAACCTAACCTAATAAATACCAATTATAATTGTCATAAATATAATTATAGTTCATACAAATATACTTTGAAATTGCATCTAATTGTATCACAACGTTTCAAATTTGGACAAGTTTCAGTTATGACGTCATGTTTCACTTTGTGAAATCTACACTTGACTACGAACAGTGTTTGATAACTACGATCAAAAGAAAAGCTGTACTGAGAGTTGAAGAAAGAAGATTAAAGAGGGATTTATCCTTAAACTACAAGATTATCTTCAATGACCAGTGTTTCCTCTTTGATTGTACGTGTTTGTTTATGTGTAATACTGCTTTAACTATTATCCCCCTCATGACTACCGAATAGGTTGTGTATTGTTGTGTTTACATGTGAAATATTCCTTCGACTATTACCCCACGTGGTGACTCTACTGAATAGGTTCTGTTTTGTTGTGTTTATATGTGAAATATTCCTTCGACTATTACCCCGCTTGGTGACTATGTGAGATATACATTCCAGTGGTTTTTACCAAATTACCTAAACTTCTTGACAGACAATTAGAAACTGTGTTTTATACCATCCAGTCTTTTTCTTTGTTAGTTTATTTGTTTCTGTGAGATAAATTCTGATGTATTACGCATTTTATCCTTATGTTAAAAGCCATGAAGTCAAAATCTTCTCCATGTAAATATTGCGTGAGAAGACGCTCTGAATTAGTACTTGACTGTTATCTGAAACAAAATTGCTACGTTAAGTTATAGTTTTGGTCTCACATTTTTTCTAGCAACAACAAAACAAGGATCGCCAAAGCTACTAGAGTCTCCTAAGAGCAAGTGAGATGTGTATGCGGATAAATATGTGGACAGGAGTTTTTGTGACAAATGACTGTAACTTGTTGGTCATAAATGTTTAATAATAAATATACAACGCACGGTCCATTTGTTTTAAAATAGTAGTTATTACAATAAAACCTGCGGTTATTACATTTTAAAAGTCACCACTATACACACTTTCTGGCTGAACTCACCATCAATATCTATCTCTGTTTTTTAGTAACTTCTTATCACATTTTGTACACATACTTATCAATAGGCCAAATGAGGCCTAGAACCTTTTACACTGAACCAGATAATATATGGTTCATCAATAATCGATTACATTAATGAGAAGAATTCAGAATATTTGAGTAACCTGATCTCAGTTCACAACAATTGAACTACACGACAAATGACTAATAAACCATTACTTAATCAAACTTGCCATAACTATTGTTTACTTTAACGTTCACACAATGTAAGTTAAATAACATTTTCAAATTAAACTTAAAACGACACAGCGGTATATATCTAACAAACTGGTACTTTTATAACGTGATCACAACTGAAAATAAGGAGCGTATTGTTTGGTCGAGTTATAAGTGTAACTTTGCACCTACCAATATGCAGTTCAACACATTAACTGCGCGATCTAAGATAACTAGTACAACAGAAAGAAGGAATGTATATCTTATTTCACTCAAATTATCCATGGATAATATTGCTGAAAAATGATTATAGGTATAGACACACGTTATCCAAATGCGATACTGTTTAATTTAATTTATATGTGTGTGTAGTCGTCAGAATTTAAAGAATGTCATAATTAATGCCCTTTTAACAGGGTCATCTAGTAGCTACGCCATTGATGTAAATCAAAAGTGGAAAAGACCCGCCACCGAGCTTGTGACATTAACCCAGTTTGACTGAATTAATTTATTACACCTATGCTTTCTACCATCTAACCAGTTTTCTACCTAGTGATACAATATATTTCCTCCAACACACACAGAAATAATTTGTACAAGAAAGACTTTCATGTGGTACCATGTCAAAGGTTTTATAAATATCTTAAAATCTAAATTCACCAAATCCACACCCGTTTCCTCTTTCACATAAGCATTAACCTCTTCAAAGAGTGTCGTAAGATTTGTAAAGCAATATTTTTACCTAGTGGAACAATACTAACTATCGAATAACATTTTACACTTCGTAAATCATTTCCCATCAGACTTTCCCAAACGTTTCCCACAACTGACGTTAAAATTAATGAATGGGCTTATAATTACAGTGACAATGTTTATTCTTTCCCTAGAAAAGAGGAGTCCATTAGGTGACTTCCAATCCTCTGGTTCCTGCCCACTATTCAAGGACTTTGAAAAAATAGAAGCCAAAAAACAATATAAGTGCATTTACTTATTAACTTTCGAGTTCGTTTGATGATTTGTAAAGTCTTTTCCATCCTTTGAATCTCGATATTTACCCTCACAAATTTTTATCACAGTAAGTAAACTACTAATTGACGTTAAGGTTACTATTTCTAACTATAGTTTTGTATTTACTGTGGGAATTTCTTGAAAGAAAGTAGAGTGAAAGAGAAATGCAAACAGAAACAAGCCAATGCTATAACCTCGTGGTGGACAGAGCTCTTTGTGTAACTTTGTGGTTAACTACAAACAAACATATTATCAGGCCAATGAGATGTAGTAGTAGTCTGGATGCTTTTATTTTTTTTATCATTGCATTTTAAGAACAACGAGTACTATCGCGAGAATAAGATTAAGTGAGTGAATTATAATTATTATCGATTTTATTTACGTCACTACCGAACCTGTGAGTCAGTGACCAATATTCATAGGTTCACTATAACACATATTTAATACGTGAAGTGCTACTTTACATTTTGTCAGTCTAAAGATAATTTGCGCTATCAAACATGGTGTATAAGAAGTGTCCCATCGTACTGATATAGTTCTTTTTTCTATGCTCTCAATTTGTGCCTTTCTTCCATACTGGGGGCTGGAATATTAACCTCAGACAGAACAAGCTTGCTTTAAATATGATTGTAATACAGGTTTGAAAATATAAATCAACTTTGAATCTCAGAACTTTACAAAAGATTATTATTACATCAACAAAACAATTATCCGAAATATACTGATAGAAACAACTCACTCACCCATTACTCATACAGTAGACTTCACTCAGCAACTCACATATTACTCATACAGTAGACTTCACTCAGCAACTCACATATTACTCATACAGTAGACTTCACTCAGTAACTCACATATTACTCACACAGTAAACTTCACTCAGTAACTCACATATTACTCATACAGTAGACTTCACTCAACAACTCACATATTACTCATACAGTAGACTACACTCAGTAACTCACATATTACTCATACAGTAGACTTCACTCAGTAACTCACGTATTACTCATACAGTAGACTTCACTCAGTAACTCACATATTACTCACACAGTAGACTTCACTCAGCAACTCACATATTACTCACACAGTAAACTTCACTCAGCAACTCACATATTACTCATACAGTAGACCTCACTCAGCAACTCACATATTACTCATACAGTAGACTTCACTCAACAACTCACATATTACTCATACAGTAGACTTTATTCAGTAACTCACATATTACTCATACAGTAGACTTCACTCAGTAAATCACAAAAATTACTCATACAGTAGACTTCACTCAGTAACTCACATATTATTCATACAGTAGACTTCACTCAGCAACTCACATATCACTCATACAGTGGACTTCAATCAATAAATCACATATTATTCATACAGTAGACTTCACTCAGTAAATCAATATAACTCCTACAGTAGACTTCACTCAGTAAATCACACATTACTCATACAGTAGACTTCACTCAGTAAATCAATATTACTCATACAGCAGACTTCACTCAGTAAATCAATATAACTCATACAGTAGACTTCACTCAGTAAATCACAAAAATTACTCATACAGTAGACTTCACTCAGTAAATCACAAAAATTACTCATACAGTAGACTTCACTCAGTAAATCAATATAACTCATACAGTAGACTTCACTCAGCAACTCACATATTACTCATACAGTAGACTTCACTCAGTAACTCACATATTATTCATACAGTAGACTTCACTCAGCAACTCACATATCACTCAATCAATAAATCACATATTATTCATACACTAGACTTCACTCAGTCAATATAACTCATAAGTAGACTCACTCAGTAAATCATTCATACAGTAGACTTCACTAAATCAGTAGACTTCAACTCACATATAACTCATACATATTAAACAGTAGACTTTTATAACTCATACAGTTAAAAGATTTTTAGAGTGTAATATAAAGCTACATAATATGTCATTTCTACTTTGCTTAACGCAGGTATAGAAACTTAGGTTTTTACATTATTAACCCGCAGACTTACCATCGTGCCTCTTAGGGGGCGTTAAATAAGGAGCAGATACACTCGAAAATACGTTTTTAAAGTTCCAAGGTTAGACTCTAAAATCATCACGTTATAATTTTTATTATCTTGTCCCTGGTAATAATAAAACGCTACTTACTTAACGCTGTATAATTTAGTGAAATATATTTGTATTATTTAGTAATCAAGCTTAGAATTAGATCAAATGTTGAGATGTATGATATATCAATATAAAAAAAGTATTTTGACAACCATGTCAACATGATTTATTTGTCCTTACAGCTATTACCACTTGAGGGGGGACCTGTAAGTAAATAATTTTCCTGTAAATATTATTATAAAGCAATCATGAGGAGTCCACATAAAACATAGTGTTACACACAAGTCAACATTAGCAGAATAATAGACTGAAATATCTTTCAAATAGTTTTTTACATCTTATAAAATTAGTTTACAGCCAAAATTCTGAAAAACTTTCAATCATACGTTTATCGAAAATCAAGAAACTGTTTTTATGTAAACTCATACTTGGATACAGTTTGTAAGAATTTATTTACATTATAATATCTTTGTTGGTTGATGTAAGGTGAAGAAATGAAATAAATTAAAACATGTCCTAGTCTCTGTTTGTAAGCTTACATTTCCTCGTTAGGATGCAAAAATTGGACTGGCCTTTTGATTGTATAATATGATTGTAGTTATGAGTAATGAATATTATGTTAAACCTAAAAAATATGGCCGCAATATATGATTAGTAGACGAAAACTGAGTAGTTAACCCTCACAAATATCCAATTTTAGAGGAAGGGTGATTGATTAACCCTCACAGATATGGCCGCGGTATTCAATTTTAGACAAAGTCTAATTGGTTGATCGTCACAGAAATGGCCGTGATTTTTGGTTCTGGTGAAGTGAATCTTGACAACTTGATCATTTGTTGAAATAGACTGCAAAACATCAGTTTTATCACGGAGACAGAGTGGAGTGCGTTTCATTATGCAGTGAAAACAATAAAAATGTAAATTTCGTAAACAAAATATTCCGTTTTATTTTTAAAAAGAAACTATTAGGTTAAGGTTTCTGTAAGGTGTGTAAAAATTAGGGGGAAGAACTGGAAAAGAAATCATCCAATTTAAAGAAATAAGCTATACGAAGCCTTTAACAGTGTAAAACAATCTGTAACAGTGAAAAAACAAAACAAGTTGTAACAGTGTAAAATAATTTTGGGCATCTCGGATATGTACAGTCATGTGATAAAGTTAGAACATCCTACCCCCTAATAACTATTGTTACCCCCTTTGGCTAAAATAACTGCAGTGAGACGCTTCTTGTAGCCATCTACCAGTCTCTGACATCGGTCTGAAGAAAGTTTGCCTCACTTCTCAATGCAGGATTTTTTCAGCTGTGAGATGTTTGAGGGGTTTCTTGAATGTACGGCTCGTTTCAAGTCACCCCACAGCATCTCAGTGGGATTAAAATCTGGAGTTTGACTCTGTTATTCCAAGACTCTCCATTTTTTAGTTTTCAGCCAGTCCTTGGTGGGCTTACTTGTATGTTTTGGGTCATTGTCGTGTTGCAGGGTCCAGTTCCGCTTCAGCTTTAATTTTTGTACAGATGGTCTCACATGATTCTCAATCACTCTCAGATACACAGTAGAATTCATGGTGGATTCTATGATTGTGAGCTGTCCAGGTCCTGATGCAACAAAGCAGCCCCAAACCATGACACTTCCACCTCCATGCTTCACAGTTGGTATGAGGTACTTTTCCTGGAATGCTGTATTTAGTTTACGCCAAACATGTCCTCTGTTCTTGTGTCCAAATAATTCAATTTTGGACTCATCTGTCAAAAAAACATTATTTCAGAGGTCCTGGTATTTTTCTACATTCTCTTTAGCAAACTTCAGTCCGGCCTTGATGTTTCTCTTAGAGAGCAAAGGTTTCCTCCTTGCACACCTCCCACGCAAGTTAAACTTGTGCAGTCTCTTTCTGATTGTAGAGGCATGCACTTTCACATCAACAGTAGACATAGCCTGCTGTAGGATCCGTGATGACATGTTAGAGTCTTTGGAGACCTCTTTTAGCATTTTGCGGTCTGCTCTCGGGGTGAACTTGCTTGGACGACCAGACCTGGGCATGTTGGCAGTTGTTTTGAAAGCCCTCCACTTGTTGACTATTTTCCGGACAGTGGAATGGCTGATTTCAAAATCCGTTGAGATTTTTTAAAATCCATTACCAGACTCATAAGCTTCTACAATTTTCTTTCCGATGGCCTCAGACAGCTCTTTTGCTCTCAGCAAGGTGTTCACTCTCACTTCAAGAGTCAGGAGCATACCAAACTAAATGAGGCAAGCCTCATTCAAAATGATGAGTAACGATCTTCTAATCATGTGCACCTGGTGTGATACACCTGTATGTGAGTTGAGCCATTTTAAGTGGGAATAAATGTTGAGGTGTCCTAACTTTTTCCTCAGTTAAAATATGCATTTTTGTAGAATTACATTTACAGAAGATCTTGAAAAGTCTTTTCTTCAGTTTTAATTATTTAGTTATATTCCTATAATTTCTTAGTGTTGTTAAAATTGAGATTAAATATCTATATATTCAAAAATGTTGCAAAAAACACAGGCTTTCATAGAGTGTCCTAACTTTTTCACATGACTGTATATACATACTGGTACTTTTTTGTTTTAAATTTCGCCCAAAGCTAGGCGAGAGCCACCTGCGCTAGCTTTCCCTAATTTAGCAAAGTAAGTATAGAGGAAAGGGAGTTTAGTCATCACCACCTACCGCCAACTCTTGGGCCACTCTTTTACCAATGAATAGTGGGATTGATCGTAACCTTATAACGCCCCCGCGGCCGAAGGGACAAGCATGTTTGATGTGACGGGGATTCGAGCCCACGACCCACCCACAGATTGCAAGTCGAGTGCCTTAACTACCTGGCTATGCCGTGCCTTACGAGTAGAAAGTAGATAACTTTAAACATATCGGATATATATATGTGTATATATACATGCAGGAGTAGAGTACATGACTGAACATCTTGGATGTGAATTTTTCTACAGGAACAGATTACATAACCCTGAACATCTTTGATGTGTATTTTTCTACAGTTTTTATAAACTTTTGTTTACTTTTCTCTCTCAGTTTATGTTTTATTAGTAATTACAGGAAAATATTTGGATACAACGTTCGTAAAAATTCTTTCCAATAAACTCTGATCAAGCAAGATTCATAATTGTGTCAAAACTACAAGACATAAGTAACGTAAGGATATCCACGAAAGAGGTTTGTTTGTCATTCGTCCCAAATATAATTAAAACAACTGACAACATAACGGGATTTTTACGTAATTAGTGGAGTATATCCAACTAGGTAGTTTTTGTGTTGTTTTCGTTTTATATATAATTTTTCACAAACGCTAGAAATGTCAAGTTGAAGAGGACACACTAAGGAAACTTGGCAGTTTTTTAAGTTAGCTATTTGAACGTTCAATATTTACACATCTTTATACAATGCGGCATTGTTTGTGTAATTATTATTTACAAAGCCATGAATTGTACACGGTTTTACATGTTTTAAAACTGCTGGTCCTTATTGTTGGCTATTTTTTACATGTAATCTGTTTTGGTCGGATCACGGCAATATATTTGAAAGTTTAATTTTTCACAACACGAAGCTTGATTTTAGCTATAATTGTTATTTCAAATATCTAACATTTACTTGAACAATTTATAGATTTATCAGATGAATGATTTAGAATCTTTTGTTAAATTTAGTTTCGTAAGATTTAAGTTAAAATAATTTTTAATTTATATATTTTAGTTCTATGGAAGAAATTTGAAAAACTGTTACCAAAAAGTATTACTTATTGATATGTGCTGCCATCTTTTTGAAACTTTGCAACTAATTTTAACCTATTTAGAAGATGTAGAAGATAAAACAAATTTTAATAATAATAATAATAACGAAAATATATATTTATAAAATTATTTCTCAATATACAGGGTTGAATGCTACAAGTTGAAACAATTTGTTATGAAAATTAGCAAGATCCGTGACAACCACAGGCGATTCAAAGTCGTGGTGGAATGGATTGTATCAGAACCACATTTTGACATTTTTAGTGTATCGTAGGCAGTGAAATATCGCAGAAAACTGACCGCTTTTGGAAGGTGTATGTAATAGCTTTTCCGATATAAATATACATTTAGACTGTAAAGATGTATTCGGTTCGTGGATTTAGAATTTCCAAGACGGAGATATCCTTTGTACTTAATTACATTGGATAACAAAAGAATATGGATCAAAATGGACCCCAGGACCATCCAGATAGAGACCTGTAACAAGTCGTATCACAACCATAATGAGCAAAGTGCAGCATTTTGTAAGAGGTGAGTGTTCACAAATTCAAAAAAATTAGTCGTAAAAGCCATCCATGTGTCTCAGGCGACTACAAGAAATGTTATAAAGAAATATCTTTATCTGGAAGTTAGGCCATTTGGGTAACCGTTCACCAATATAAGGCTTAAAGTCATATTTAACGTTTAACTATCTCATATTTCAAGCGAGTTGAGAATGAAACGAGTATCGCTCTATTGCGTATGTAAACATACTGATCAAGTTGCACATACTGATTTCTGTTCCTAGAAACTGGCGTTGCAAAATCGTTGTTTTCGTAAACCAAATGGAATATGTAAACCTTTCAATGAGAATGAGTGTGGTTTGGACACGACAGTATTACGACTGAGCCTTCCGCAATGGAAACTACATTACATAACTTTTAATATTGTCGAGATTCCCTGTCGTCATGGATCTGGCAACATGGATTGTAACGACGTGGTATGGCTCCAAAATCGTTTTATAAGGCACTGAACATTCAATAGTATACTTTCCTTTATCTACTATAAGTTTTGTTTTCTGAACAAAAACAATATTTTCACCTCTGTTTGAATGGTTATTTCTCTTGATTTATTACAGATATTAAATTGTTATTTTTCTGTACGTGACGTTGGAGTAATTAATGTAACTTTAAGTATCTAGAACATCAGTGTCAGAACCTGCGGTTTGATCAAACGTTAAATTCTGTGTGCATAATTACGATAGTATTTCTAACTTGGCTGTAGTTACTTTATATATATATATAAAGTATCTTTATATACTTAATCTCAGTTTAAGCCTCGATGATTATCTGAGTCTATTAGAATAACAAGAAGAACTATTAATATTGTGACAAGGCTCGACTTTTACATGGAAGTTTCGTTGTCAAAAGACACGTGTTGGTGACTTTAATTTGCGAGGGGATTTAATAACGCATTACGATGTAAAGATTTCAGTATTAAGTAAGTCCTGGTGATTGTTCAAGACGAGGAGAAAGCTCTTCTTGTGAAAATATTTTTAAATAATGAATAATGAGATCTTTATATAACGTTCAGGAGTCTCGTAAGCTGAAAGGATCCTCATCAACTCTCCGTTTCACATCACACGTAGAATACAAGAAGAATGTTAAATAATCTTCGAACCAGCTCTCCCAGACTCATCTAATCCTTCTCTTCAGAAGAGAGGTCACAATAAGGCTATCATGACAGGCTGTTTTCATGAGAAAAAAAGGGTCAGAAACAAAATGAATGACAAGAGTACGTTCAAATACTAATAATAAAACATAATATTAAATAACTTAACATTGTGTTCGATGTTATAAATATAATTTTTATTACTTAACAATAGTATAAACAACACTATAAATACCAAGAAAAGTTCACTAGCCGTCCCTAATATAGCATTAGTTTAGTTATTAGATGGAAGGCAGCTAGTCATCACCGCCTACCGCCAATTCTTGGGTTACTCTTTTATCAACGAATGGCGGGATTGAACGTAACATTGCACCACCTCCACAGCTGAAAGGGTGAGCATGTTTGATGTGAGAGGGATTCTAACCCACGACCCTCAGATTGCGAGTTGATTGTCGTAATCACCTGACCATGCCGGGATAACCTAAAAAAAGGCAGAGACTCTCTCCTAGAACAAGCGTCTATAGCGTATAGTCATTAGTTTCGTATAAACAAGTAACACGTTTTGTTTAGGCTTGGTATGTCAATTCAGTAATAAACTGTGTGTACTTTCAATTAGAAATAGCCACGTTTAAGGCTGAATTGAGAAATAAACAAGTTATTAATTAACGACAAAAATAGCCAATTTTTATTTCCATGCTGTTGGTTATACCTAACTATTGGTAAAACACATTTAAATCTGAAGTCCTAAACACTGTTAGCATCACTGTGCATGAACATTTTCATGGAAATTTCGAGAATGTTTCTTGGAACGTTTGAATCTGGAACTATCCGGTACAGAGAAGTATCTGGAACCACGTGAAACGAAGGAGAACCGAGAACGGACCGTTCAGTATAGAAGAGCTTCTGGAACGTTTTTTTACAGGGTTGGATAGCGTGGAACAGAGCAGTATCTAGAACAATGAAGTAAAGAAGGAAAGCTCTGGCCGCACAGGTAAGAGGGGGAATGGAACTGTTCAGTCTGACAGAAGATGAACTTTCAAATGAAGTAAAATGTCTTCCCAACAAATTGCTGCTACAGCATAATGACCTCTGAATCAAGTGATTAGTACTGTTATTCTCTGTAGGGTAATAACACCCTGATATCCAGTAGTGTAACTCAATACAGCACAATATTCCTTAATACCTAATGGTGCCACTCAGTATAGAGTAATTCATACCTGGTGGTGGTGCTACTCAGTTTAGGATAACAAATCCTAATACCTAATGGTGCCACTCAATATATAGTAATCAATACGTAGTGGTGCCACTTAGTACAGAGTAATACCTCAATCTGTATCTTTTGTTAACCAATAAAAATACTTGCTGAGGTAGCACAAAAGGGCATCATAGTGGGATTGTTTTGTGTGTTATAATGGGGTTGTTTTGGTATGACTTGATATAAACAGATGTAAAGATACTCGTACAAGTGTAAAGGTGCTTGTTCAGTCCCTAATAAGAATTATACAAGAAAGAAGTAGTGAGACTTAAGAAAACGCCAGTAGGACCTAACCTCGTGTAACGATACTTGTACAGGGCTTATATGGGATATTGACAAAGTCTCCTTATATATAGAATGTTGCAGTAATGATTTTAGAAGTACTAATGAAACTCGTAGAGGTGCCTTTTGTGTTTTAAAGTATGCCGACACTCATGAACGAAACAAAGTACTTGATATGAAGTGAATACAATAGCTATACATGTTGTATTACATGATTTAAAGTTTCTCTATATCTTCCATTTGTTTTTATAAAGTGCAACTCTAGAATAAAAGAGCTGTTATAAATAAATAAAAAAATTAAATTGACCTAAAATTTACAAAATATATATGCGTATTACTTTATAATTATGTAAACAAAGATTATAATAAATTTATTCTGTTATCTGTCTGCACCTCCGTCTGTTTAATTGTCTATTTGTCAGTGCATACGCCTGTTTAATTGTTTATTTATCAGTACATCTGTCTAGTTAATTGTCTGTTTCTACATCCATCTGTTTAATTTTCTATCTGCGTATCTGTTTCATTGTGTAGCTGTACATAATCTGTTTAATTGTCTATTTGTTTCTACATCCGTTTCTTTAATTGTCTATCTATCTGTATGTCCGTGTAGTTAATCGCCTGTCTGTAATTCCGTCTGTTTAATTGTCTATCTAGCTGTCTGTTTGTCTATCTATCTAGATATTTGTCTGTCTGTCTATCTACGCGTATGTTAAAGAGTTGACATATAGTTATCATTACAGTCTGTCAAAACAAGAAACACCCAACTTGACGAATTTTTCAAGATTAAAATGAAACTTGTCTCATTATAAAATACTACATGATGTTTTTGTAAGGTTTAGTGAAACACTGCTAATGATGAAAGTTTCCCACTTCAGAACCAACAAGAATAAATGTTCTACTTTAATGATGAAACTGTTTTTCTTTTGGTGAAATTCAAAACCACCTTTCTCTCTTTATATATGTATATGATGAGATGTGTGTATTTGTATTCATATATCTTTGTCTAAAATCATTTAAGAAAAAAACTTATCACAGATGCATGAAAATGAGTCTAGCCTAGCCTGACCTTTTTTAAAATGGGACCTCAACCTACGTAACTAATATTTTATTTGGAGATAAGAAGTATAACTGTTTCACAATCAACTCCTGACAACACTTAAGTTTTATTTAAAAAATAATATGTAAAAGTGTTGGATGTTTGTACGGTTGGTATGGGTATTAAAACTTTAATTCCCATACACTGCGAGTTGTGGGCATGAAAACAACGTTGTTATGACGCATCATTGCAGAGATTTATCATTTCTTTTAAACCGAATTAATAGCAAAATAATAACAATGGGTTATAGATTAGCAAAGGTTATCTGCTGCCATCTACCGGCAAATATGCAAATTTCTCGTGTTCACAACTTCATTCAGCTGTCTGCACGTCACCCTAAGGATGAAGGTCGTTGTTTACGACATTGGTAACTACATTGACCATTTTCGTGTTCATTGATTCGTGTTCTCCTTGGTGTATTTAGTAAATCCCCAAACTAATATTGCTAGAATACCAATGTAATTCATTTTTTTACAAATAATAGTACGCTAAGGAACTTTATGATGCGTTTATGTTCAAATAAATTGTTAATGTTATTGATTATTAAATAAATATAATTGTTACTTCATTCTGAGTTCTGTGACTTCAGTATCAGTTTGTAATATTTTTAGAAGTGTTCCTACTTTTTAATAGGGCCCGGCATGGCCAGGTTGTGGAGACACTCGACTCGTAATTCGAGGGGAGCGGTTTCAAATCCCCTTCACACCAAACATGCTCGCCCTTTCAGACATGGGGGCGTTATAATGTGACGGTTTATTCCACTATTCGTTGGTAAAAGAGTTGGTGGTGGTGGTGATGACTAGTTGACTTTCATTTAGTCTTACACTGCTAAATTAGGAACAGTTAGCGCAGATAGCTTTCATGTGGCTTTGCGCGAAATTAAAAAAAAAACTACTTTTTGATTTATACCTCAAATTGATGTGATAGAAAAGTTTGTAGTCTGAAGAATAAAACCATACATGCGATAAACTTCAACATTTGCTATTAAAAACTAACTTAGAATAAACCTGAATCTAGTTTTAAACTATTCTAGCTAAACGCTTCATAACTCGTGCATTCTATGAAACTTATTACTTCTTACGAAGGTTGGTAACATTATTCTGTCTTTCATTATTTTCTTCTCTTATAATAGCTTTTATACTCAGCGATATAATATTTACAAATCAGGGGTTCGATTCCCCTTGGTAGACTCAGCAGATAGCCCGATGTGGCTTTGCTATAAGGTGACACATACACAATATTTACAAAAGAGCGAACAAGAAGTAAATATTATATTAAATGTAACATCAGAAAAATAAGGAAAAGATTAAAATATGATAGTGGAAACAAGAATCTGCATAATTTTATTCATATTTAAAACAACTATAGACGAAAATAAGTTAAGTATCTGGTTAATCTTAAATCTTAATTAGAAATTAATAAAAGTGCCTTAGGCATCGGTTCACTTTACTTACCGTGATGTTATGGTTTTGAAATAGTTCTCTTTCGCTGTTTTTATATATAGATGTGGTATAAATATTTAAATACGCCAGCTTATAACCGTATGAAATATGTTTCGTAGATAAATTGGTTAGCTAGCTCAACTTAGAGAAGGACCCGGCATGGCCAGGTGGCTAAGGCACTCGACTCGTATTCCGAGGTTCGCAGGTTTGAGTCCCCATCACATCTAACATGCTCACCCTTTTCAGCCGTGGGGGTGTTATATTGTGACGGTCAATCTCACTATTCGTTAGTAAAAGAGTAACCCAAGAGTTGGCAGTGGGTGGTAATGACTAGCTGCCTCCTTTCTACTCTTACACTACTAAATTGGGAACGACTACCGATAGCCCTCGTGTAGCTACGCGTGAATTTCAAAACAAACCAAACCTTACAAAGAAGTTAGTAAAATACTATTTGTTTCAATTTTCATATAATTCATGTTTTGCTTTGTATTCATTGTTGAGTACGTTATATTAAAATAGTTTTAAATATGCAAATCACCATTCATGCGAAAACTATAATCAATATAAAATTCCGGTGAAACGGTGTATAAAAAATTATTTGGCGTTATGTTGTATTATTACACGAAAAACAGGTCACTTTCAGTAAGGGTACGTGACAATCTTTTAAGACTTAAAATGTTTATACAACCATATCATGTTCAGAATAAAGAATTTTTTATTTTCAAAATGGATATATCCTTTGTTCTTAAGGACATTGTAAAATGAAAACAATATGGATCAGCTTAGGATACCAGATCCATCCAGAAAAAAGTCCACAACAAGCTGGGTAGCCATGATAAACAAAGTGCTGCATCTTGTAGTAGTAGAGGATCAAAGAACACTAAGGTCAGAGACTATTAAGAGCCCTCTGTGTGCCCTAGGTAACAGTATGCAACATAATCAAACAGAATCTTTGTCTGGAAAACTGACACAAGTTACATGTGCACATTTTGCTTCAACGATATATTAATCGTCGTGTACCTCAAAGCAGCTATAAAATGAAACATATATTTATACTCCATATGAAGACGTAGAGATCAAATCGTTGGATACAATGCATGTAGATTTCTATACGATCAGACTATTTAAACAGACCCTAGAAAACCGTTGTTCTTACACACTGGTTGACTTATGGAAAGTTCTCACGGAGGAGTGGCAGCCTCATGACGGAACCTTTGCTATGGGAACTACGTAACAAATCTATTTTTTATGATGCATTGTGGTGAGATAAGCCGGACTGGATGTGAGTACATGGACTGTAACGGCTTGATAAGCTTCGAAAATTGATTTATTATAACATAGCAATAAAGACTGTCTTATCCACTAAATCAATCTAAATACCATCCAAGACATCATCTCAGCAGCCTTTTCAACAATCCATTGTCCTTTTCGAGGTAAGAAACTCAAGAATAAACAAAATACTTCAAACGGGACCTGACAAATGATACAAACAATGGCATTATAATATCTTTAGGCTTGTATGCAGTATTTCTGTACATACAAAATCATGGTTGTTCAGCCACTAGCGACAACACATTGCTGGATGTCTTTACAAACTGATCAACCAGATCCTTTACTTTCATACCACTGTTGAGACTATTCTATTCATAGTTATACTCATAATTTACATTATATTATCTCAAGACCATTTTTTCTTTTTAACAGCTTTTTATCGAAATGGTCTTGGGCTCTTTAAACAGTTCATCCGTCTTTATAATTTAGTATGTAATTTTTATTCCTATGAAAATTTTATTTATGATAATGCCATTCGAAGAACACCATAATTTTGTTTGTTTGTTTTTCTTATAGCAAAGCCACATCAGGCTACCTGGTCAGAACACCGAGGGGAATCGAACCCCTGATTTTAGCGTTGTATATCTGAAGACATACCGCTGTACCAGCGGGTGGCCACCATAATTTTAAAAAATAAACATTTATTTATACATTAATTACAACAAAAGTATATTTTTATGTAATTTTGATAAGTTAAAATCGTATTCAAGAACACTTCTCTGGTAAGTACAAATTTATATTTTTTCCTTTTTTTGTTTAAACAATAATTTCAGTTCTGCTAGAAAGTAGCTAACCAAAAATGCACGTGTCACATAAATAAAAACAAATGTGGATCACAAGCATGCACAAAATAATATTTCAGAATAGTACTACCTATGTTCTACACATTAACGATTACAGAATTAATGTGTTCAACATACAAATATTTCACTCAAATGCTGTGATAACTTTGCTCAGTAATTCTTTCGTGCATTGTCTTTAAGTAAATGCTTTAACTGTGACAATCAGTAACATGTTTCAGTAACAATCTAAACAAACTAATCTGTAATAATCTAAATTCCAAAGTTTATCGCAAGCTGTGTAGATTTGAAAGTATCAAATCAGAACCCAGCTAACAAATCGAATTCTCAATCCAGATTCACAATCGAATGAATCTCAAAGCTTCTCATGGTCCTACCTCATACAATATTCTTTATTGTAGCCCAAGAGTTGGCGGCGGGTGATGATGACTAGCTGCCTTCCCTGTAGTCTTACACTGCTAAATTAGGGACGGCTAGCACAGATAGCCCTCGAGTAGCTTTGTGCGAAATTCAAAAGAACAAACAGAACAAAACTACAGAAGTATTAATAAAATTTGTTTGTTTTCTGTTTACTTCCACTTAATTTAATATCGATAATTTCTTGTGTTTACACTTTTGAGGTTTAAACTTTTCTTACTATTCGAATTATTGTTCTTTTTCGAATTTCCGTTATGTTGTTACGATACAGTAACGCTTAACAATTGTTCTTGGACTATCAGTTATTGCACGTGCGGTGGTTGTTGAACTAGAGTTATTTATTAACCAATAGTTCAGATTTTGTGATAATTTTAAAATAACTTTAATTTTTTTAATTATTTTTTCTTTAATATGTAAATCCTCTTATATACAATTACATTTTTTATTATTTTTTCAGTCATGGGGACGTTCCGAGTAACCTTTCTTTTTCAAGACAGAAACAAGCCTTATTAGTTAACGAGAAACTCATAAGGAACATTTTGAAACGAAACAATATTATATATAAATATAATGTAACGCAGACAGAGCAACAAGAATTAACCAATGCCAGAGTTTGCACTGATGATGATAATGTTTTTATTAACGGTCAGGTTTGAGAAGTACTTGGTGTCGCTAACAAAGTTGTAACTGTTTCATTATTTCAAGTACAAGAATACATAACGAAAAATCATATTAAGGACAAATTAATCGAACAAGGTTGCACTCTAAAAGGCCCGATTGTGTGGAAACGTATTAATGGTATCTATACAGGTATGTACGCGTTCAGTTACCAACAGGTGTATCATCTCTACCGTAGGTTATCAAAGAAGGCTTATAGATCCAGTTAAAAAGGCTGCATTCTATCAGATAAAACACAATGATCAGGTAAAAGTGTCTAATAGATGTATGGCCGATGATCATTTGTGCAGCAGGTGTCCTAAACGTAAATATCAGAAATGTGGAGAGATCAGACATTTTTCGCGAGATTGCACTAACGATAACAATCAACTTACTAATATCGAAAAAGAAAAGCTTCCTGAATTCACCGACACCCCCATCACGTCGGGAGTAGAAGTGGACTCGCCTGTTTTAATCACTCAAGTTACCAACGTACAATCGTATGTTGAGAACACGAGACAAGAAAAACCGTTGGAGAGTGTTCCCGCCACTGTTACAGAATCAGAAGATAATGTTATGAACTACGCGAATGCAACAAGAAAAAGGCTATCGACTGAGAAAAATGCCCACAAGAAAATACAAAATAAAACAGGTTCGTCTCAAGAATAGCTGGAAACATAATCAGAAAGATATTACTAACACAATGTAATTTTCCAGTTAAAATTATGCACTGTTAATGTTAACGGGTTATCTGATATGTTTAAGCTAGAAAAAGTTTTAACCTTTCTTAAAAAGAGAAAATATGATATTATTTGTTTACAGGAAACATTTTGGTATGATACTTTTTTTGATCAAGTTAACTTACATTGGGGAGTGGATATTATCTCTGACCATACTGAATTACATAAAAAGGTGTTGCGATTTTTATTCCCAGAGGTTTAGATATTAGTGATATTAATTATCATATTAGTGGAGTAGGTCGTACGATAGTTTTATCATTTATTTATAGGCCCGGCATGGCCAAGCGTGTTAAGGCGTGCGACTCGTAATCTGAGGGTCGCGGGTTCGCATCCCGGTCGCGCCAAACATGCTCGCCCTTTCTACCGTGGGGACGTTATAATGTGACTGTCAATCTTACTATTCGTTGGTAAAAGAGAAGCCCAAGAGTTGGCGGTAGGTGGTGATGACTAGCTACCTTCCCTCTAGTCTTACACTGCTAAATTAGGGACAGCTGGCACAGATAGCCCTCGAGTAGCCTTGTGCGAAATTCAAAAACAAAAAACAAACTAAAGTCAAAGTTACGTAGGGAGAACAATTACTTGGCGAGAGACGCTCAGCGTGATCCTGAGTAGGCCTATTACTTGGAACAAGGTCTCCAAACTTTTTTCACATGGGGTCAGATTACTCGGGGAATGAGAAGCGCGGGCCACATGATCATTATGTTCAATACTCATAAGCTAGAACGAAAGCTCTCTGTAAAAGACTTAACACTAAGTTTAGGATGCACATTAGCCACGTGGGGGTAGCATGCAATACACACATATAATAAAAAAACAAACAGAAATACAACCAACATTTTTATTTACCAAAACGTTATCAAAGAAGGTCACATTAGCAAAAGCAATTGTCACATCGCATACAGTGAGTACATATCTGAATTTCACTAAGCCGCAAAAATGTTAGTGAGATTTATGAAATTGGCGTTTGCTTTCGAAATATCTTCAATATTCGGTTTTGAATTGCTATATCTAATCATTAGAATTGCTTTCAAATGTTCATCAGTGAACCTTGATCGAAGTACCGACTTCACATACTTCATTTTTGAAAATGCTTGTTCGCAGACATAAGTTGTTCCGAACACTGATGCCATACCAGATGCGAAATTCTTCAGCTTTGGAAAATCATCTTCAGGTATGCAGTTGTAAAATGCAATAAGTTGTCCCTCTCTGTGTTTTGCTTTCAACAAGTCATTTCCTTGCAAATCGATGACCTCCAGCTGAATTTCCACTGGCACGTCATCAATGACACAATCAAAAGGATTCTGAAAAAGGAGAATGTCACTTTCGATTCTGTCGAGATCCGAAAATCTCTCTAAAAATGCTTATTTAAATCACCAATAATCTTTTTCTGAAACTTCAGGTTTACATCTTCTGTAATTCCAGCATGAAACTCATTGAAACACTGAAAATGAGAGAGGTTTCCTCCTTCCAAATGTGCTTCAAACAATGACAGCTTTTTCCGAAATTCTTTAATGATTCTATAGAGATCACAGACAAGGTTATTCTTTCCCTTTAGTTTCAAGTTCAATTCATTCATGTGATGTCAACCAAAAATGACAACTTTGACAACCAGATTGGATTCGACAGAAGTGGATCGGCTGTGTATTTCTCTATAATAAATATATATATTTCTCTTCTCAGCTTATAAAAACGAGGCAAGACTTTACCGCAACTGAGCCACCTCACTGCCGTGTGATAAGGCAAGTCACAGAAATCCGAATCAATTTCTTCAAGAAATGCCTTGAATTGGTGATGATTAAGTGCATGACTTCGAATGCAGTTCACTGCAGAAATGACTGGTTTCAGTACGCAAGGATATCTAAGTCTTTTCTACAGAGTGCTTGCTGATGTATGATGCAGTGTATGAACAGAGCGCTTCAGAGTTGAAGATCTTCCAACTGTTTCCTGATCAGACCCGTCTTTACTCCAGCCATGTTTCTTCCTCCATCAACTGTAACACCTCTAAGCTGATTCCACTGAAGGCTATAGTCTTTCAAAGTTTTATGCTTCCATGAAAATGTTTTCTCCACTTGTTCTTCCGTGCTTGCTGCAAACTGATGCCAACTCTTCCGTGATCTGAAAGTCCAAATTAACTCCACGAATGAACACGAGAAGTTGTGACATACTCAAGAGATCAGTAGACTCATCTAGTGCCAAATAATACCATAGGAAGTTACTAGCTTTTTGGCGTATCTGTAATGCGATGTTTTTTCCAAGTTCTTCTGCTCTCCGTACAACTGAAGTTGCTGAAAGGCTGATACTTTCAAAGAAATTGGCTTTTTCAGGACACATCTCATTTGCTGCTTCCATTCTACACTCTTTGATGAAGTTGCCGTCAGTAAAAGGTTTTCCTCGCTCTGCCATTCTATGCACTATTTTGTAATTTGTACGAGTGACAGATTCATTTTCAGCAAACTTTCTCGTGAGGAGAGTTTTTCGAGATTCAAAAACACGTTCCATGGATTCAGATGTCTCAGAAAGGAAATTTACTGTACTTTTCAACTATGTTGATAGATGTTTTGTTTCATAGTGACGCTGAAGATTGTACTCTCTCAAAACCGCAACACTTTCTGTGCATATCACACAAGTAGCTTTCTGGCTTTTTGTTTCCACAAAGTACTTTCCTCCCCATTCTTCATTGAAAGCACGCCACTCAGAGTCCACTTTTCTTATTTTAAAAGCAGCCATAACGATGGGTGAAAAAAAAAACAGGATCTGAAGATGAAAACACAGAGCGCTGTGAGAAAAGTATTGTACTGTTCCAAGAACGCACAAACAAAATATATTGAAACGTCCGTTTGCCACGACACTTACCTGAGAATGAGTTACGAAAAGCGCATAACCGAATACTAAAAGAAATGAGCTTGCTGAAGCGGTAACCCAAGGCCGCTGAATTTACAAGACGAGTCGATAGGACGAGGGTTAAGTCTGTTCTTGTTTTCGAAATCCTAATGCTTTCATAGATACGTGCTCCGATATAAATAAACGGGAAGCAAGGATGAAAGAAGAAGTTTCCTATTAGTTAAAAAAATGCGCGTGACAGCTTTGTTTTTATCATAACGTCTTGTGTTTGCCAGCTTAAAGCGACCATCGGTGTGATTTATTTCGTCATGACAGTCGGACATTTGATGAAATGTCACTTTTTATTTCCAAGCGGCTAGCTGCTGGCGGGCCGGACAAAATGACGTCGAGGGCTGTAGTTTAGTGACCCTGGTCTTGCCGATGGAAAACAGGATTTATCTGACAATTAAACATGATATTTTACGGTTCATATGGGATGGTGGAGTACATAAAGTGCATTATGATATTTTGGTATCTTCGAAAGACAAAGGTGATCTCAATTTAACAGACGTCAAGATGAAAGAGGCGGCGTTTAGGTTTAAATGGTTCTTCAGATCAACAGATTATAACACACTTCCATCTCTGTTTATCCTCTTTGCCCATCTTTTAAGCAAATATGGTGATTTAAATCTTGGGCACGGTGTGTGGTATTGTGACATTCTCCCACAACACAAGATGAATGTTCCTACATTTTACTGAGAAGTATTAGAGTCATGTAAAACGCTCGATAGGTGTCGTCGAATCTTCCCAAATAACACATAAATTGTTTTCCGGAAACCACTGTTTCTCAATGTTTTTGTTCCCACTATGAGATTAAGCACATTCTATAATAAAAAATTTATTAGCGCGAGACTAATTCGCTTAAGGGACTTCATTTACGAATTTGTCCCTCGTTGGTTTCCCTTAAAAACTATTGTCAGGATGTATCTGAAAGTGTGATACCTGTTCACGTTAGACAGTATTACAAAAAGTTATATGATGCTATTCCAGAAGAATGGGAAGACTTGGTTGAAAGAGAGGTTCACACAATTACAGGTACGACAAAATTTATTTTTGAGATGTGTGATTCAGATGGTGAAAATGTTATCCACTTAAATGATCTTCCTGTTAAAAAACTGATTAAGTTAATGTACCAGAACTCCATCCCCGCTACTGATGAAATTACTGCATGGAAAGATATTTTAAGAGATACCAACTGGAAAAAAATACATAAACATACTTACCACCTATTCAAAGGCTTGTTTTGTTGATGTAGATTATTTATTTTATCACAATGCTTTAATGACGAACAATAAACTTGTTCATATGAAAAACATGATACTGGCTTATGTACACTTTGTGGAAAAGAAACTGAAACAGTGAGACATTTATATTGCCTGTGTCCAATGGTTCAACCCTTATGGACATTAGTATTCGACACTATTTCCTTTATCATACAAAAAGTAGTACAAATGAATCAGAAACGACGAATTATTGTACAGGGCTTCCTAGAAGGATTAAGAAAAGATGACAGCCTACAGTGTAAGTTTTTGATTACATTAGCTAAATATTGCATTATGACTGTTAGGAAAATTTATTTAGCCAAAAATACCCATTTAAATCTGTTGTCATTTTATAAAAGTCAGTTAAGAAAAAAAATAAGTTTTGATTATTCCAGATATGTTATTCATAATGATGTCAATTCTTTCTTTCAATTTTATTCTAAACTTGTTCGTCCTTGTTCATGACGTTACATTATTGTGTGTCTTTTAATATGAGCAATTACAGATAGTATTAGGTGCATTCAATTGTATGTAACTGTGTATTTTATTTTTGTATTTGTTTTGTATGTAATATATGTGATTATGAGGCCTCTTCAAGAGGTTTGTAAATTGAAAAAAAAAAGTTTGTACTGTTACATACTACAATTTTATTTCGGACAACTCTCCGATTTGTCAACGACGGCACCATTTGAAGACATATTTTGTCCCAAGGTTTATTCCTGATAATGAAAAGTGTCATTAGCAATGATGACAATGTCCATCTTACAAATGTTTTTAGTGTTTTTAAGGTCATTGGCCTTTTAAACACTATTTAAGTATTCACAAATTAGACTGTTTTTTTTTTAACATGATGTCTTTTTACGATTTAAAGTAAAACTAGTTCGATACAAAATTAGAAAATGGCCGTGACGCCAAATAACTCGAAACCAGGACTGGAAAAGCCAACTTCAGATGACATGAACCAGACATGAACAGATACTTTTATAATACAGTTACCAACTTTATTGATCAAAACAGAAGCATTTTTACACCTAAATTTCCAGTCAACACTATTACACACCAAGAAAAAACAAAAGACTGGAGCACTCATCAACTGATAAAACATATCACTGCAACAGAAGTCGTAACTGCTATTAACAACACAAAAAACAAAGCCCCTGGAGAAGATGGTATTCAAGCTATCTTCCTTAAACAAGGCACTCAGAGATTATATGAACACCTAACAGCGTTATTTAATCTATCACTATCAGCAGGATATATCCCCGTTTCTTGGAAGGAAGCAATAATATTAATGTTCCAGAAAGAAAGAAAGCCAGCGAATAAACCAAACAACTACCGCCCGATTAGCTTAACAAGTTGTATTGGCAAAGTATTAGAGAGGATAATTAGTAATCGTCTGTCAGTTTACTTAGAAGAAAATTCAAAATTACCAGAAATTCAAAACGGATTTCGAAAAAAACTGCCAAACTACAGACCACCTGATTCGACTTACAGCATTAATTACCGACAGTTTCAACAAAAACAAATGCACTGTAGCTTGCTTTCTCGACCTTGAGAAAGCTTTTGACACAGTGTGGCATAATGGTTTACGCCATAGATTACTTGAGATGGCATTACCCCAGGAAACTATTCGCTGGCTGTCTAACTTCCTGGAAAACAGAATGTGTAAAGTAAATGTAACGGGGCCCACTCAGGGGCCTTTTCACCCGAAGCAGGAGTCCCGCAGGGAGGGGTTGTTAGCCCTATATTATTTATCATGTACGTGAGTAATATGCCTCTGTCAGACCTAAATTTAGGTTATGCATCACAGTTCGCTGACGATGTAGCAGTCTGGAAAAGTGCCCCCACTCCGTCAATAGCAGCAACGAACCTTCAACCAGTCCTAAATAACATCGAAGAATACTGCCAGAAATACAGAATCAAAATCAATATTCCAAAAAACCCAAGTCATATTATTCAGCAGACTGAATAAGCTGAAAAAAGATCCACCAAAACTCTATATGAATGGATCACTTTTACTGACTGCTACTTCTGCTAAATTTCTAGGTCTAACCTATGATTTAAAATTAACGTGGTTACCACATATTAAAAATATACTGATATGAATCTGGAAAAGAGCAAACTATGCAAGAAGTCTTTCAGGTAAAATCCAAGGAACAACACCAGACAACATACTTAAAATCTACAAAACGCACATTAGACCAACAATAGAATATGCATCACCTGCCTGGATTAACATAGCACCCACACATGTACAGAAACTTCAACGTTTACAAAATTCAGTACTAACTTCGGCATATAAAGTACCACGTAGCACCTCAACCACATTCATGCACAAGTATGCAAACACAGACACAATATCTGAAAGACTCTTGCATAATTCTCTAAAATATTTCAATAAGAATTGGCATAAAAATGACTTAATGTGTGATCTCGACAGACATCACGTACATGATGGAAAAAGTCCAAAAAACCTCTCCCCTTTTAACATATATTTAAGAAATGTAACACAAGCTGGCCACTATGCACTAGACACTTAGTCCTTGTTTCTTTTTATTATTATAATTATTATTATTACTTTCTTTTTTGTGTGTGTGTGTTACTACAAGTAGTAGTAGCATTCTCTCTATAAAGAAAAAGGAGAAAAATACAAAATATATATATATATATATATACGAAAATACAAAAAAATAAAAAAATGAAGAAAAAAAACACAAGAGAAATAATAAAAGGGGAAAAAAACAAAAAACTTCTTGGACTGAGCTCTGAAATGGGCCTGAGTATGATGTTATACTTTTACTCTGGGCCAAAGCTATATAAAAAACAAAACAAAAATAACCCTATAATCGTTCGGCAGGGAGGAAAAGGTCTAATGTACCTGACCCTCCTGGGTATTCAACATCAATACCCAAACACCGACACAGTGAAACAGCCGTCGTATGATGTTGTATCTATTCACGCAGCTGTACCATTATCCTTACATTCTACTGTGTCTGGTCACTACGCTGTACAGTTAAACTATAACATCACTATAACATCCTTACCTACTAATGTGTTTGGCCAATAAACTATACCAGGGGTCACCAAACAACGGCTCTCAAGGTCATTTTGTCCGGCCCGCTAGCAGCTTGGAAATAAAATGTTTGTTTGTTTTGGAATTTTACACAAAGCTACTCGAGGGCTATCTGTGCTAGCCGTCCCTAATTTAGCAGTGTAAGACTAGAGGGAAGGCAGCTAGTCATCACCACCCACCGCCAACTCTTGGGATACTCTTTAATTAACGAATAGTGGGATTGACCGTCACATATAACGCCCCCACGGCTGGGAGGGCGAGCATGTTTAGCGCGACGCGGGCGCGAACCCGCGACCCTCGGATTACGAGTCGCACGCCTTACGCGCTTGGCCATCCCAGGCCGGAAATAAATAGGGGCATTTCATCAAATATTCTACTGTCATAACAAAATAAATCACACCGATGGTCGCTTTAAGCTAGCAAACACAAGACGTTATGATAAAAAGAAACAAGGCTGTCACGCGCATTTTATTAACTAATAGGAAAATTCTTTTTTCGTCCTTGCTTCCAGTTTATTCATATCGAGGCACGTATCTATAAAAGCATTAGGATTTCGAAAACAAGTACAGACTTAAACCTCGTCCTATCGACTCGTCTTGTAAATTCAGCGGGCTTGGGTTACCGCTTCAGCAAGTTCATTTCTCTCAGTATTCGTGTCATGCGCTTTTCGTAACTCGTTCTTAAATAAGTCTCGCTGAGCGGGTATTTGGGTGTTGATGTTAAATACCCAGGAGGGTCAGGTACATCAGACCTCTTCCTCCTTTCCGAACGTTGATGGCGTCTGTCTTTCAGGGATTAGTTTTATAATAGCTTTGGGCCAAAGTAAAGTATAACTCCATACTCAGGGACATTTCAGGGCACAGTTTATGCATGGACGCGCAAGAAAAGTTTTTTTTTTTTCCTTTAGTTATTTCTTCCTTTTTTTTATACATTTTCTGTACTTTTTTTGATTTACATTTTGATTTTTTGTATTTTTCATATATATATACACACATATATATATTTCTTTTTTTTATTTTCCTTTAATATACATATTTTTTGTATTTTTCTCCTTTTTCTTCTTTTTGCTTTTCTCCATAGAGAAAATGCAACTACTACTAGAAATAACCATTTAAAAAAATAAATAAAATAAAATGAAAAATAAAAATAAAAAAAAATAAAAAAATGAAAATTCTCAGGTAAGTGTCGTGGCAAACGTACGTTTCAATATATTTTGTTTGTGCGTTCTTGGACCAGTACAATATTTTTCTCACAGCGCTCTGTGTTTTTCATTTTCAGATCCGGTATTTTTTTCACCCATCGTTATGGCTGCTTTTAAAAGAAGAAAAGTGGACTTTGAGTGTCATGCTTTTAACGATGAATGGGGAGAAAAGCACTTCTTTGTGGAAACAAGAAAACAGAAAGCTACTTGTGTGATATGCACAGAAAGTGTTGCCGTTTTAAAAGAGTATAGTCTTCGGCGTCACTATGAAACAAACCATCTATCAACATAGTTAAAATGTATAGGAAATATCCATTCTGAGACATTTGAATCCATGAAACGTGTTTTTGAATCTCGGAAGAATCTCCTCACGAGAAAGTTTACTGAAAATGAATCTGTCACTCGTACAAGTTACAAAATAGTGCATAGGATGGCAGAGCGAGGAAAACCTTTTACTGACGGCAACTTCATCAAAGAGTGTACAATGGAAGCAGCAAATGAGATGTGTCCTGAAAATGCCAATTTCTTTGAAAGTATCAGCCTTTCAGCAACTTCAGTTGTACGGAGAGCAGAAGAACTTGGAGAGAACATCGCATTACAGATACGCCAAAAAGCTAGAAACTCCCTATGGTATTCTCTGGCACAGGATGAGTCTACTGATCTCTCAAGTACGTCACAATTTCTCGTGTTCATTCGTGGAGTTAATTTGGACTTTCAGATCACGGAAGAGTTGGCATCAGTTTGCAGCATGCACGAAAGAACAACTGGAGAGGGCATTTTCATGGAAGTGCATAAAACTTTGCAAGACTATAGCCTTCAGTGGAATCAGCTTAGAGGTGTTACAGTTGATGGAGGAAGAAACATGGCTGGAGTAAAGAAGGGTGTGGTTTCAGTCATTTCTGCAGTGAACTGCATACGGAGTCATGCACTTAATCATCACCAATTCAAGGTGTTTCTTGAAGAAATTGATTCGAATTTCTGTGACTTGTTTTATCACACGGCGGTGAGGTGGCTCAGCTGCGGTAAAGTCTTGTCTCGTTTTTATAAGCTGAGAAGAGAAATGTATATATTTATTATCGAGAAATATAGAGCCGATCCACTTCTTTTTCAGAATCCTTTTGATTGTGTCATTGATGACGTGACAGTGGAACTTCAGCTGGTGGTCATGGATTTGTAAGAAAATGACTTGTTCAAAGCAAATCACAGAGACAGACAACTTATTGCATTTTACAGCTACATTCCTGAAGATGATTTTCCAAAGCTGAAGAATTTCGCATCTGGTATGGCATCAGTGTTCGGAACAACTTATGTCTGCGAACAAGCATTTTCAAAAATGAAGTATGTGAAATCGGTACATCGATCAAGGTTGACTGATGAACATTTGAAAGCAATTCTAATGATTGGGTGCAGCAATTCAAAACCGAATATTGAAGATATTTCGAAAGCAAACGCCAATTTTATAAATCTCACTAACATTTTTGCGGCTTAGTGAAATCCAGATATGTACTCACTGTATGCGATGTGACAATTGCTTTTGCTAATGTGACCTTCTTTGATAACGTTTTGGTAAATAAAAATGTTGGTTGTATTTCTGTTTGTTTTTTATTATATGTGTGTATTGCATGCTACTCCCACGTGGCTAATGTGGCATCCTAAACTTAGTGTTAAGTCTTTTACAGAGAGCTTTCGTTCTGGCTTATGAGTATTGAACATAATAATCATGTGGCCCGCGCTTCTCATTCCCCGAGTAATCTGACCCCATGTGAAAAAAGTTTGGAGACCTTGTTCCAAGTAATAGGCCTACTTAGGATCACGCTGAGCGTCTCTCGCCAAGTAATTGTTCTCCCTACGTAACTTTGACTTTAGTTTGTTTTTTGTTTTTGAATTTCGCACAAGGCTACTCGAGGGCTATCTGTGCCAGCTGTCCCTAATTTAGCAGTGTAAGACTAGAGGGAAGGTAGCTAGTCATCACCACCTACCGCCAACTCTTGGGCTACTCTTTTACCAACGAATAGTGAGATTGATAGTCACATTATAACGCCCCCACGGTAGAAAGGGCGAGCATGTTTGGCGCGACCGGGATGCGAACCCGCGACCCTCAGATTACAAGTCGCACGCCTTAACACGCTTGGCCATGCCGGGCCTATAAATAAATGATAAAACTATCGTACGACCTACTCCACTAATATGATAATTAATATCACTAATATCTAAACCTCTGGGAATAAAAATCGCAACACCTTTTTATGTAATTCAGTATGGTCAGAGATAATATCCACTCCCCAATGTAAGTTAACTTGATCAAAAAAAGTATCATACCAAAATGTTTCCTGTAAACAAATAATATCATATTTTCTCTTTTTAAGAAAGGTTAAAACTTTTTCTAGCTTAAACATATCAGATAACCCGTTAACATTAACAGTGCATAATTTTAACTGGAAAATTACATTGTGTTAGTAATATCTTTCTGATTATGTTTCCAGCTATTCTTGAGACGAACCTGTTTTATTTTGTATTTTCTTGTGGGCATTTTTCTCAGTCGATAGCCTTTTTCTTGTTGCATTCGCGTAGTTCATAACATTATCTTCTGATTCTGTAACAGTGGCGGGAACACTCTCCAACTTGTTGTTACTCTTCGAAATCCTTAGATAATGTTGTGTCTAGCCATTCGACCCTACAGTTATTCAAATTTGTTGTAGCTTTACAACATCCTAACATATTGTTGTGTGTAGTTACTCATCTCTATTGTTATTCAAACTTGTTCTTATACAACAATATTCTTACTTGCTGTTGTATGTATTCACTAAGCTCTACATTTACCCAAAGATGTTGTTACTCTGCAACTTCCTTACATGCTATTGTATCAAGTAACTCAGGTCTACAGTTATACAAAGTTGTTATTACTCTACAATATCATTACATATTGTTCTTTCTACTCACTCAGAACTACAGTTATCCAACCTTGTAGGTACGCTTCAAAACACCAACATTATGTTGAGTCTGGTCACTCAGATGTGCAGTTATCCAAATTTCTTACATTACAACATACTTACATACTGTTGTGACTAGTCAATCACCTGTACAATAGCTGTACACCTATCGAAACCTGTTCTTCCACTATAACATTATTACATTCTGTTGTTTCTGATCAATAAGCTGTACAGTTATCCAAACTTGTTGTTACTCTATAACATTGTATCTTACTGTTGTGTCTAATTCTACAATTATAAAAAGTTGCTCTTATTCAAATCCACACATATTGTGTTTAATCACTCAGCTTTACAGTTATCCAAACTTGTTCTTACTGAACAACATCCTTACATGTTGTTGTGTCTAGTCACTCAACTCTAAAGTTATCAGTACTTGTTCTTATAATACAACATCCTTGCTTCCCATTTTGTCAACACACTAAGCTGTACAGTTATCCAAACTAGTTGTTAAACTAAAACTTCCTTCCATACTGTTGTATCTAGTCAGTCAGTTGCACAGTTATCCAAACTTTTCTAATAAATCTACATCCTTACATTCTATTATGTCTGGTCACTCTGCTCTTTAGTTATACAAATGTGTTATCTCTCTACAACATCTTTACATGTTGTTATGTCTAGTAACTCAGGTTTACAGCTATACAAACTTGTTCTTACTCTACAACATCCCCACATTATGACGTGTCTAGTTACTCAGATCTACAGATATTCAAACTTTCTGGTACTCTTAAAAATCCTTACATATTGTTATGTCTAGTAACTCCGGGGTACAGTTGTTGTGTCTATTCACTCAGATATATAGTTATACAAACTTGTTATTACTCTACAACATCCTTACATGTTGTTGTGTCTGGTCACTCAGCTGTACAGCTATCCAAACTTGTTGTTACTCTACAACATCCTTACATGTTCTTGTGTCTAGTCACTCAGCTGTACAGCTATCCAAACTTGTTGTTACTCTACAACATCCTTACATGTTCTTGTGTCTATTCACTCAGCTGTACAACTATCCAAACTTGTTGTTACACTACATCTTTCTTATATACTGTTGTATCTCGTTAGACAGCTGAACAGTTATCAAAAAGTGTCCTTACAAAACTACATCCTTACATTCTATGGTGTCTGGCTACTCATCTTTACAGTTATACAAACTTGTTCGTACTCTAAAACATCCTTACATGTTGTTGTGTCTCCTATCTGAGAATAGGCACACACATAGACCAAGAACAAACAATAAATCCCAAGATACAATAAACTATAAAATCATATACTGCTGCATACCATATGTTCCCGACATCAGCGAAAAAATAACCAACATTTGGAAAAAGACATAACAAAACACAACATTCCAGGAAACACCAAATCTATTCAATAACCATGTACAAAACTGAAGTCCATACTATGTAAAAACACAACACCAACATAATTTATAAAATACAATGCAATAACTGCCACGACTTCAAAACTACAGAAACAAGAAGAAAAATGGAAACTAGATTCAATGAACCTACAGAAAAACAAAACAGAAAACATCTTCACACGTTTTTGAACACTGCAAATGAAATTAAAACAACATAACCACAGAAAACAACCAGATATTAAGAAGGGAACCAAATACAAAAACGCAAAATCAAAGAAGCTTTACTTATACAGCAACTAAAACCAAAATTAAATCAATATAAATTGTTTTGAATTTCGAGAAAACTACTCGAGGCCTATCTTCGCTAGCCGTTCCTAATTTAGCAGTGTTAGACGAGAGGGAAGGCAGCTAGTCATCACCACCCACTGCCATCTCTTGGGCAAGTCTTTTACCAATGGATAGTGGGATTGACCATCACATTATAATTTCCCCATGGCTGAAAGGGCGAGCATGTATGGTGTGACGGGAATTCGAATACGCGAACCTCAGATTACACATTAATTTTGGCTAACAACTCTGAACGACACGAGTATATTCATTATTCAGATTTGGCAAACTTGATTCTTCATTTTCAGTCGATCCATGGCGTCGTTTTACATGAACATTTTGATTTAATGAGTATAATTTAGTCATTATTAATTACTGTTGTGTAGTGTTATGTCTAATTATTGATTAATATTAAGTGTTTTCTGGTGTTAATTATTAGTATTAAGTGTCATTGATATTACCGTTGAGTTTCGCAACAGGTAATAATTGAGGTTGTTTGTAATAAAATAAAATAGTGGTACCTTTTCAAATGTGACTTCTGGCATTTTTGAGATGTGCATACTCTTTATTATGTTACATGCTGATGAAGATGCATTTTGTTACTGACTGACATCCATGTTGATGTTTTCTCATCTGTTGCAAGATACTGCACGTTCTGTACCATGGCTGAGGGGTATGACTTCTTTCAGGTCTCTTTTTGGATGGTTTTGACGTTCCAAGTTGATCTGTACATGTATTCCTTTGTTTTCCAATGTCAAAATTTTGTGTAGAAAAGGGTGTTAAATAACCTTTCTAAATGTGACCATTTTTTGGTAGCATTATTGTTCCTATGACGCCAAACAAGTTATAAATGTCCTTCACTTACATGCCTTTCAACTGCTATTTATATCTGCTATGGTTATTGCAACATTTCTTGAAGTAATTATTCAGAATTGTCTCAGTAAAATGCACCCAACCCTCTTTATACTCTAAATTTTTGTTTATAATGTACTGAACCCTCAGTTTACTCAGATGTTTGGTTTATAGTGTACCCAACTTTTTGCAACTAATGGATTTGATGACCCCCATTGGTAACTCTCAGATTAATTGTATAATCTCTGCATTTAGTTTTATGGAAACAACTTTTTTTTTTTTGGTTATGTGTAGAAATGACCATGCTCTTAATTTCACCTGAAAAGATGATCAGAGAAATGTTAAAACAAAATTATTACTTGTCTTAATTCGAGGCTTTTTCTTATGTGGATGAGTTTGTGTTCCCAAATGTATTTGAAAACGTTACAAGAAAAGTAAATGTCATGAATAAAAACAAATGTACTTTCTTCTATAAGATTACACACACAGGTGCTGACTTTCACACACATGCAGTTATATCTAATATTTCATTGTTCACCAACAAAATTAGGTTTATGATAAAGTTTATTTGGAATTTGTGGAAGCAATTGGTGTATGACAATAGTTTAAAAAAAAACATCAGTATACTTTGCAAAACGTTTTCCAATTTAAATCTTATAAATTGGATGGACTTTGCATGTTAATTCACTGGGATCATATAAATTATTTTTATAAATGTAACTCGTCTACTAAATTTCATATAAACATATACGAATAATTAAGTTGCAAAGTGCGTTATATTTTCAGTTGCATTATTCTCTATATATTTTCCTTGTTGCAACAGTGCACATATTACTAAAAGTTGGAATTTCTTAATAAACCACATACATACACAAACAGAAGTTATATAAAAAGAAACAAATCTAATATGTAAGTGGTGCATATATATTGTACTATGATTAGCATTATATGAATAAGGGGACTTTTCAATTTCATATTATTTATTAATGGAGACATTATTACATCCAGGGTAACTCTACTGTAAGAAGTAAAATCTAGCACTGATAATTGTTCATTCAGTTTAACTACACTGGATACACTAATTCCAGAGTCATCATAACCTGTCACTAATTTATATAAGCTTGTTCATAAATTATTTGAAAAAAAATCTCAGAACAAACATTTTTTGTGCTTTTAATTGATGTGCAAGAGCTGTTATCTTTCTTTGTCTGTTTGTATAAAGAAAATAAGAACTATTATATATGTCATTGACAGTTTATTACTAGTTTCATTTATAACATACACAAACGAAAAAAATATATAAAAAAACTGTATGATGCTCTCACAACTCTGTAAATAACATTTTTCCATAAGTTGAAAACGGATTTTATAATAAAAAGAATATTGATCAGGGAATATATGTATATGATGTCATGGTAACAGAAGTGGAAAAGTGAAATACAAGGAAGATAATAATCACTTTAAAAAACATTTATTACTTCCATGTGGTGCAAAAATTTAGTTAAATATAAGTTTATGTTCTTGGATTTTGCAATGATACTTTTTTTGTGGGGATCATGTCATAAAACCAGTATACTCATGTCACCAATGCCATTGTGATTTGGAAAGTTGAGATGTTTGGGATCTGAGGGTTTCAGGGTGTCATTGCGTACAAGTCAGAGATGTTTACGTCCAGTAAAGCAAATAAATATGTAATGCAGTCGGATTTAAATTGGCCTTTTACGTGAAAGGTAGAACTGAAGAGATTTGATAAGTTAGTGATATAATCACATGCAAGACAAATAGCTTGCCAACACAGACCAGTTCTGTCAGTTTGTACAAGTGAAGGTGATTGATTCTGTCCGTAATTTGGAATGTACTGGACAGTCTTTGAAATTCCTTTTACATTTGAAAGAAACTGAAAGTGGAGTGATAAAAGTGTTGAGAGATGTGTTTTCTCTTGTCAGTAAGTTAATGTTGCATTAAATAGTTCTACTACTCTGTCTAGTTGGAAGAAGATATGTAAAGACTAAAGGATCTCTGTTACTATGTGGTTTTTCCTTAGACCAGAGACAGCTTGCAATGAAGAATGTGGCAAGTTTAGCCTTTTATTGGTGTTGTTGGGATAATTCTGATGTCTATAAATAACGAGTAATGTCGTTTGTAATGTCAGAGTATAGACATCTCAAATGTAGGAATTGACCCTTAAAGGTAGTGTTTGTACCAAGAAGGATAGAAATAATTAAAATGTAAATAGAAAGAGCTCTCAGTGCATTTGTAATGTACGTTAGCAGCAAATGTAGATCTGGAAATGCCAGTAATGATGCCTAAAAGAGATCTGTATATCTAAGAGACTGAGAAAAAACAAAATGAGATCATCTTTTACAAATCATTCAATGACAATCTCACTCTCTGTTTAAAGAAATTCAACACAAAGAGTATAGAAGAAATTAACAAATCTTGGTAACAGCTTTTAATATGTGTTACTTGTGTTCAACAGGAAGTAATGCTTAGAAGTGGTGGCAACTGTGTGTCTCATGTTTGTTTAGGTTTTGAACCAGCTGTTTACTATGTCTGAAATTTGTTGAAAATAACTAACGTTTAGTTTTGGTATCAGCTGTTTAACTCCAAGATTGTATAACATGAACCAATGTTTAACCTTAAAAGAAACTGTTTAACATATTCCTAGACTTTTCAACAGGCAACTGTTAATGTTACATCACTTTTAATCTTGATGATAACACAATTTCTGACTTGTTCAACAGGAACTGATATAGAAATATATAATTTTTAATCCTGTTAACAGATGGATAGGGTTATTTAGTATGCTTCAACATAGTTTAACAGGAACTAACATAAGAATGCTAAGCTGTTGTTAACAAACAGTTACAGACACTATTATTTCTTTCAATATGACATACATACAGATTTCTTTTGATCTCTCCTTTCATCTCTCGCCCATGTGTTTATTTTAGTATATGCTATTTCTGGTGCATAAATTGGTAATGCATATGCAAATGTTCATTTTGTAGTATCTCCTAAGGTGCTTTATTTGTACATGCGTGTGCAGGTGTATAAATTGGTACTTGTTCTCACAGATTATTTTATAGTTGTTTGCACAGGTGCTTTTTTCTGCATGCGCATGCAGGTAATGGTTTGATTTATAGATGCATGCACATTTGGTTATTTTTGCACTTGCATGCACAGGTATCTAATTTGATATATGTGAGCTTAGGTGTTTATTGTTGCAAAGGCACACACAGATGTGTAAATTGGTACATGCACTCACAGGTAGTTATTTTATAGTTGTTTGCCCAGGTGTTTGTTTGTGTAAGTTGGTACATGGACGTTTAAATGTTTATTCTAGCACATTTGCACACAGATATGCAAAATGGTTAATGCACGCACACGAACTTACCTTCGTAGACGCACGTGCAAGTGCATAATTTGTAAACGCGGGAACAGGTGCTTATTTTCATACGTGCCATTGCTAGTGTTTATTTTGTAGTTGTGCGTATAAATTATTTTATCAACTCTCCTGCAGATCCAGAAATTCGTAGAGGAACATGCAGGTGCTTATTTTGTTCATGTGCTTGTAGGTGTTGATTTTGTAGTTGTACACACATATGTGCTTTTTTCTCGTGTATGCCAGCGATTTTAATAAATTGTTAGATGTGCTGAAAGGTGTTGAATTTCTTTTATGCGCCTGTAGATTCATATTTACTTACATTTGTACAAAATTAGTAAATTGGAAAAAAAGGTTGCTGGTGTTGTAATTCTTAGATGCGTGTATAGGTGCTTATATTTTCACATAAGAAGGCAAGTAGTGTGCTGGAAGTGTAGACGTAGCCGTTGCGAAAAGTGCCCGGGCGGTTGGCGGCGGGTCCTTCGATTCGACGTCCCTAGAGGATCGTGTCGGCATTTCGATCACCTGGTGCCGCCGACTACCCGCAGTGGCCTCAGGACACCTTGAACAGCGTGGAAGACCGAAGACCAGCGAACGGGAAATTCGATCACCCACGCCCGCCGCCTACCGACTGGGATATCCATCTTTTCGGTCTGTTTCGTGCTTGTGTGGACTCGTAGTAGCGTGCGACAGTGTGCTGGAAGTCTAGACGTAGCCGTTGCGAAAAGTGCCCGGGCGGTTGGCGGCGGGTCCTTCGATTCGACGTCCCTAGAGGATCGTGTCGGCATTTCGATCACCTGTTGCCGCCAACTACTCGCAGTGGCCTCAGAACACCTCGAACAGAGTCGAAAACCGAAGACCAGCGATCTAACTTATCCTTAGTTGTTGTTCATCCTTTACTATATATTTCGATCTGTGAGGTTCTAACTGATCTTTAGTTGGTGTTCATCCTGTATTACATATCCCAATCTACCAGGTTCTAACTGATCCTTAACTGTTGTTCATCCTATACGACATATCTACATTTACCAGGTTCTAACTGATCCTTAGTTGCTGTTTATCTTGTGCTGCATATCTCAATCTACCAGGTTCTAACTGATATTGTTTATCTTCTACTACATATCTCTATCTACCAGGTTCTAACAGATCTTTAGTTGTTGTTCATGCTGTATTACATATCTGAATCTATCAGGTTCAAACTGATACTTACGTATTTTCCGCCTAATAAGCCGAATTTCTGGCCCTAAATTTTGGACCTGATTTTTGGGGGTCGGCTTATTGGCCGATCACTCCTTTCGGAAATTTCTTCTTCTTAGGAAATGTTTTTCTTTTGAAAATTACCATAGGCGGTAATTTTGTCCCATCAGCAAAGCACGTTAAGACTACAGTGAAACGTTGTTTCTGGAATTTCATTGGTTACCTAATTACAGTGAGTGGAGCCAATAACGAATGACATATTGATTCCATCTCTGTCTCAATACGACACGTTCTGCTTTACTACAGAACGCCAATGATCACACACAACATGCATGCTGACGCTGAAACGAGACTAAGAAATCATTTTGAAGAAACTTGTCACTTCTTAAAAATGGCTTCGGCTTATTGGGCGGTAATAAGCAAAAACCCTCATTTTCAGAGCTGAAAATTGGCCTCGGCTTATTCGACGATTCGGCTTATTAACCGGCAAATACGGTAGCTGTTTTTCTTCCTAAGCTACATATCTACATCTACCAGGTTCTAACTGATCCTTAGTTGTTGTTCATCCTGTACTACATATCTACATCTACCAGGTTCTAACTGATGAGCCTTAGTTGTTGTTCATGTGTACTACATGTCTACATCTACCAGGTTCTAACTGATCCTTAGCTGTTGTTCATTCTGTAATACATATCTCAATCTACCAGGTTCTAACTGATTCTTAGCTGTTGTTCATCCTGTACTACATATCTCAATCTACCAGGTTCTAACTGATTCTTAGCTGTTGTTCATCCTGTACTACATATCTCAATCTACAAGGTTCTAACTGATCCTTAGCAGTTGTTTATCCTGTACTTCATATATCAATCTACCAGTTTGTAACTGATTCTGAGCTGTTGTTCATCCTGTATTACATATCTACATCTACCAGGTTATAACTGATCTTTAGTTGTTGTTTATCATGCACTACATATCTCAATCTACCACGTTGAAACTAATTTTTAGTTGGTGTTCATCCTGTATTACATATCTACATCTACCAGGTTCTAACTGATACTTAGCTGTTGTTTATTTTGTGCTTCATATCTCAATCTACCAGGTTCTAACTGATCCTTAGTTGTTGTTTATCATGCACTACATATCTCAATCTATCAAGTTCTAACTGATCCTTTGTTGTTGTTCATTCTGTACCACATATCTCAATCTACCAGGTTTTAACTGATCCTTAGTTGTTGTACATGCTGTACTTCATGTATAATCTGGTTTCAATAGTTTTAACATCATAGTAATGTTTTCCAGTTACCGTCACACATAATAATGACAACGCAAATAATGTACGCTAGATTAGTTGTTCATTCTCTACGTCATACCTCAATCTATGAGGTTCTAGCTCATTCTTAGCTGTTGTTCATCCTGTGCTATATATCTCAATCTACCAGGTTCTAACTGATCTTTAGTTATTGTTCATGCTGCATTACATATCTGAATCTATCAGGTTCAAACTGATACTTAGCTGTCGTTCATCCTGTACTACATATCTACACATACCAGGTTCTAACTGATCCTTAGTTGTTGTTCTTTTTTGAGATACATATCTTTCATCTACCAGGTTCTAACTGATCTTTAGTTGTTGTTCATGCTGTATTACATATCTGAATATATCAGGTTCAAACTGATACTTAGCTGTTTTTCATCCTGTACTACATATCTACATCTACCAGATTCTAACTAATCCTTAGTTGTTGTTCATTCTTTACTCAATATCTCAATCTACAAGGTTCTATCTGATCCTTAGCTGTTGTTCATCCTGTACCACATATCTACATCTACCAGGTTCTAACTGATCCTCAGCTGTTGTTGATTCTGTAATACATTATTAGAAGATTAGAAGTTGGCTAATAGTAGTTCAGTATTTAAAGGAAATGATGACCATTGTCCAGACAGTTATAGGCCATTTAATATTACATCAGTAGTTGGATAGGTTTTGAAAAGTATGATTTAAGATGTATTACAGCATTACTTAAAGCAGTTTGATATCAGTGTCATAGAGCCAGCATGATTTCAATAAGGGAAAGTATTTCATTACAATGAGAGACTTACTTGAAGAAAAATGTATTCTCAAGATGGTTGGTATGGGTATTAAAACTTTAATTGAAATTAAGTACAGATACCCTAAGAAGGGTGAAATGTTGTTGTGTATTTTAATTGAAGAAAAAGTCTTTTTTAAAAATCTTCTGATCTTCTTAGAAGATGTTACTGTAAGAGTTGATGAAAGAAATTTGAATTTGGTTTTCCTTGATTTTCAGAAAATATTTGATAAGGTACCTCATAAAAGACTGGTAAGAAAAATTAAATCTGTGGGTGTGAGGAAAATGTTATTAAACTGGAAATAAAACTGTCATGTGTGTGGAAAGTAGAAAATAGTTATAAACAGAGTTAGGTCTGGCTGTGTGGTAGTTACAAGTGATGTGCTTCTAGGCTATGTGCTGGGTCCTCTGCTGTTTATGACTGGTATTAATGATATTGATTCTGGAAAGACTAATAATTGTTTACAGATAATATTAATATTTTTGGGTTGGCTATCTTTATCAAAGGTGCTGCAGATTTATTGGAAGATTTAGATAATTTAATTAATTGAGTCAGTATGTAACAGATAATGTTTAACTATTCAAAATTAAGATGATGCATGTAGATTTTCATTAAAAACTGTGGTTGAAGAGAAAGATCTTGGTGTTGTAATCACAAAATCACTGAAGTCATTTAAACAGTGTATTGTAGTCAGCAGTAAGGCTGATAGAATTTTGGGTAGCATCTGTAGAAATATTGAATATATGATAAGAGATATTGTTTAACTGTATAAATCATTCTTAAGGCCTTATTTAGAATACTGTACACAGTTTTGTGCTCCATTCCTGAACAAAGATATTGAATGGTTGGAGAAGGTTCAGAGAAGAGCTGTTAGAATAATATGTTGGCTAGGGTACTGTCTCAATTTCTTTTGGATGTGACATTTGACTAAGATGATTAACATTATTAGGGGTAGGAGTTTAATATAAAATATTGCCCCATTGATGTCAATAAAGGAATATGATAGTAAATGTGATGATCAGTGTTGCGAGATCTGGTAATTTGTCTAGTCATCTTTTAAAAATCAGTTTCAAGCAGTAAAATGGATTCAATTGTTAAATTATTGTCTTCAAAGAACTCTTGTTTATGAGTATGGAGATTCAGTGACACAAAGTGGACAAGTTCAGGTACACTCTGACTATCACAAGGAGTTTTCCACACAATTACACAACTTCTAATACATGCACTGTCAGAAAAACACATGCAAGACTATTGTATATCTCTTCATGTTTTTCATAATTTTATTCTAACATTAATATAAGACAGATAAAATGTTGTACATCAGACCATGTCATCTATTTCCAATCATTTGTTGTCCAGAATTGTGTTTCAAGCATGAATTTTTAAATTATTTTATTAGCATAAACAGTTTTGATGGGTTGCTGTTTGTTGTAATGTCATTGGTGTGGTATGATTGGACATAATAAAATTCTGGCTATTGTTGAAGAATTTGGTTTTAGCTGCTTCTTAATTTGTCTTTTCTTGCAGCCATTGGTGGAAATTTTTGTCTCTTTCTTTTCTACTCTGCATAAACTCAAATGATACATCTTTGTGAAAACCCAGTGAAATAAAAAGTTTCTGGGAATCATGCAGTGTTGAATGTGAAATCAGGAAAATTCTTGTTGCTTTCTACTTTCTTCAGTACTGACATTTATAGGGACAAGTAATTACCTGCATTTCACATCTGTTTTGCAGTTATCAATAAATAGCATTTCTCAAATGTATGTGTATATGTTTATGGAGATCTTTATGAAGTAGGTACTTAGTGTATAAAGTTGTCACAATTACATAAAAGTAATATTTTCCAACCCACTTGAACTATGTATTTTTTCCCCATTTTTAATGTATTTGTTAAAGAAGAATGTACAAGATACTTAGAAGCTGATTAATAGCTGTCTTGATACTTTTTACCCTGAAACAAATTCAAGTGTGTATGCTGCTTTGGACATGTGACTGTTTTTATCACAACTGATGTAATCAGACTTAACTATCATTTACTATTTTTTTCACGTTTTCTTTCTTCTTATTGAACTGAATCAACTTTAGAATTATAGTGCTTATAACATTTAGAGGTTTCTCTAAACTTTAAAATAAAGTTATGCTTATAATACCATCCTGGTCTTAACAGTGTACTTTTGTATTTAGAAACATGTTGTGTATTCAAAATTAGTCACTTGTATGTTGATTTAAAGCTTCTAAAATTGTAAAAAAGGATTTTATTATGGTTATTTTAGCATTTAGTTCCATTGATATGAATTCAAATCTATCATAATTTGGCTGTTATTAGTTGCATAGATTGGATCTGTGTCAAAATTTTAAAGTATATTCATGAAGTTAATTATGTTTTACAAACTGTGACATTAGATACATGACATTTGAAATGTGTACTAAACAATTTCAAACTAGGCTATTGTATAGTATGGCAAGTTTAAGATCAGTTTCAAGTTAGTTTTGGAACATGACTAAAGATACAGGTGTGCAGGAACAAATGTAAGATGTATGTTCAAGTCAGTCTTTTAGCTGAGTTTCAGGGCCAATCAAATCTAAATAATGAAAGATTATGATTAAAATATTGATACTTAACACTTCAGATTAAGATGGTTTTTGTTTTGCACAAGAACAGTAGGAAATGTATAGATGTATTGTAATCAGTTAAACCTCCAATTTTGTATGTGTTTTAAAATCTTTTTATTTTGTAAGATGGTGCCCTGAGAGTACACCATAAATATTTTACAGTATTTGTCTTCAACATAGATGCAACTCTGAAGAAACAACTACTTGCAAGTTCCCTCGTGTTTTAGGTTTTATGCAACCTAGTACATTATTTTGGGACCAACTATTGGTCACTTAACACTGATGTATTTCAATAGCCTTTTACATGTCCTTAGATATTTTTCTCTTGTTTTCTCACTTTAGGGCATATGGGAGTTCTTGCTCAAAAGCTATGATATAGGGCATTTCTTATATCAACGATTAAAATATTTATTACAAAATGAAATTCAGATAAATTCTTACCTCTACCACAACCTGTATTAAAGATTTGTACCACATCCCTTTTATACAGGAAATATCTGTCATACTCTTCTCTCTTGGAACTCAATTTTCTCATACATGTTTTCTCACTAGATCTGAGGGATTGCCATTATTTGATAATTAATCAATTGAGAGCTACATTAATCAAATATATTAAAACCAGTTGTTTTGTTCTAGTAAGTAGTTGAACAGAAAAAGGTTTGGTTGTGGGATCTAGTCAGTAGTTCAAAATTAGTGATATTGGCTAATGGCCTGAGTGGCTTTGTCATTACAAAGAGTGAGCAAGTTTTATGACATTTTGATTATCTGGATAGGTGAAATACTTGGAAATGGTAATTTTGATCAGTTTCCTGATAATCTGTGTAATTGAAAATTATATACATAAATATGGCGGGTATGGGTAGAAGAGCAAACAATGTTTTACCTTCTTTGGTCATTGTCAGGTTCACGATATATCACAAATTGAAATTTCTATTAATTGACTGTTGGAATAATGAAAAAAACAGTAATAATTAGAAACTAGTTTTGAGCTTCGCTTGCTAATAAGTATAGGAGTATGAGAGAAAGATCAACAAACACAAATAGTTCAGTAACTTTGTAGTTCATCAGGAGACTAGTTAAAATGTTTTTGCAGAAGTATTTATTCAAGGACTACTTTCAAATTATGTTAACTTTATAAATTCTGTTGTAATTTTTATTAAATGTTATTTCTTTATACATTTTTGAGAAAAACAAATACTTGCTCAAATTTTATCATTATTCATACAACATGAAAATGGAGATTTAATATTATTAGAAATAGTAGCTCATTGATAGTTTAGTTATATATTAGCTTTCTTTTTTTTTTATTGTGATTACCATTAGGATAAAGTTTATGACAACTGCCCATATTATTACTTCAGTTCTAAATGGCACATTTTAAATTAATTCATTTTCAATCATTCTGTTAAAATGTTTGAAGTTACTTTTATCAGAATTATTTTTGTACCTCTAGTATAACAATAAATTATAAATTTAAATTAAGCATATAATTTTAAGAAAGTAGTACATGTATGTGTGATGTTTTACATCTTGGACATTCTGAACCTGTTACGATTGCTTTGTTAAAATACACTTTGAAACATTTAATATGGATGAAGCAGAAAACCTTGGTTAGCAAATATGTCAATTTCTATATCTCCATGGATCATTTATGTATTTTAATTTACAGTTGCTGAAGATCTGGAGAAGTAAGTTTCAGCATCTCCAACTCTTTTAACCTGTGTTAATAATAATTAATAATAATAAATGTATGGAAACTGATGTTGGAGATATTACAAACCTGAATGCAATAGTTCTGTCTCGTGATAATCAAAGTATTCTGGCTTTAGGTAGGTTGTTTAATTGGAAAGCACTCATGAAATATGCTTTAGAAATTATTCTTTGATTGTATATATATTGAAGTAACTCAATGGTTTCACTTCAGTTAGTTTTCCTGCAGATATCTCTCCTTTTTTACTAATATTTCCTGAATTTTCAGTATTAATCTTGTCCATCCCTTTTGAAAATTTTTGTGATAATTAATCCAAAATTGCATACAAAATAAAGTTATAAATGTCATAATATGGTTTCAAGCTTATTTGTCTGGATAGAATAACTCATAAAATTCCAAATTACTAACTGTAAGGTTTGATTTGGCTTCCTCCATCAAATTTGTACTGTTTAACTATATTTCCTGCATTCACTGATACAATTTGTCAGTATACAAAACAAAGCTACAATATGTTTACATTTGTAGAGTATCTACCTTTAACCTTGTATTAAAAAAAAGATTTAAAAGTCACAGAATTTGAAGCAAATGCTTTATACACTAGATAATGATGGGGCATATTGAAATATAAATTTAATTTCATTGGTCAGTTTATGATTTACATTACAATAATGACCACATTTAAACATGTTATTTTACTGAATGGCTCTTTTTCAACATAAATTCCCAAAATATTTAAATATGCAAGATAAATATTTAGGTGAAAAGTATCTAATGCTAGTAAACTAATAGAGAAATAATTTATTTTTTATTTGAATTTATATTGGCTGTAATGCATATGATGGCAATATATTTATACTTAATTTACATACATGTGTTAAAATGAGTGATTGCTAGTTTGCTCCATATTTGAGGGTCAGCACGTTTGTTGGTAATCTGAACTCAGACACTTCTAATCTCATATAATGAAAACTTTCTGGTAATTTAATATTATGAACCTATAATATTTTTTACTTAGGGTCTACTTGCTGTATACTTTTGGGTAAATAAAAATACGATTTTATAATTTTTTCACACATTATTAAACAAAATTGATTTACAGTGTTTTTTTTTTTTTTTTTCTGTTAAAAGCAAAACTACAGAATGAGCTATACGTGCTCAACCAACTATGGATATCAAAATCTTATGTTTGCCACTGAGTTGTCAGAGGATGTCAAGACAGTGCTTTAGTGATATTTACTGGAGTAATTGCTATTTATCTGTTGGCTATTGTAGATTTTATAGAAATTAACACTGAATGACAGACAATAACATATGGTACAACTTTATTTTTCATATTTAAATATAAATTTTATATATTGGAAATACAGTCTTTACAAATAAAAGAATGAAGTCATTATTGTTTTAATATTTATTGTGCTTATAACCTTAAAACAACAATCAATTTTTGTTACAGAAAATAATCCTGCTTTTCACCTCCTTTCATTGGTTACATCCTCTTCAGGAAAATAGAAAGATGGAAAACTTGGTAAAATTGTAAGTTACTATATTTTAAAATCTCTGAAGTTCTTTCTCTAAAGTAATAAATGTAATTTGAATGTACAATATTGTTGTAGGTTCATGGCTTATATATATATTTGGGTTATAGAAATATATGTGAAACACTTAGCAACATGCTCTACTTTATCGTGATTTCAAAGAACAAATTTAAATGAATTATCTTAACAACTGAATAGTGTGTTGTTAGGCATTTTTTATCATTCATATTAAAGTGCTATTACAGCTAAAATATTCATCTATGATAGAATACATTATAATTAATGATTATCTTGATCCAAATTGCAGTTCATTAACATTGACAAGGTTCTAACATTCCTTGAAATTATACACAAAACTTTTCTGTCAAACTATTTAAGAAATGTTATCTAAAACATAATCAGATTACACAGAAGAAGATGAAATTTCCTTCTGTTGAGATTAAGCCTTTTTTAACCATAAAGAAGCCCTATGAATTTGTAAAGGAATCTGGAAAAGATATTTTGGTTTACTTGGTAGAAGACAACTGGTTCATATCTAATTATTTTATAATTCATTTGCATAACAAGTTGTATGCAAAGCATTATATTACTACTTTATGTTGTAACTTTATATGTTGTTAACGAACTGCAAATAATTATGAGGATATAACAGTGAAATGACATGATTCATGTAATTAGAGTTCATGAACGATATTTTTCAGTGTTTATTAGTTTTAGAGTAGAAATATACAATGGTTTTAATGTACTCTGTCTACTGCAAGAAATGAAACCCCAGATTTTGCCATTACAAGTCAGTAAACATATCACTAACCCTTGGTGTAGTGTTCAGTATAGAAGTGGGGGGAACATGTTTGAAAAGTGTTGGTATTGTTTGTATTTATCACATTGCTAATACAATAAAACACATTTCAGGAATATTAGCTGAAAGTTGTAAAGACATCACATTCGTCTGGTTTCTAGTTTTCAATCAGAAACTGAAGTTTAATGAAATTGAGATTTATCACATGATTGATTAACAGCTTAGAATCTGTTTCCTTTATTATGAGATTCATGATGCTGAAGCCTTTCACATTTGGAAGAACTCCATGTGATGGTTTTTGAACACCAGATTAAAGGGTTCAGATCTGATGTAATATGGTGCTCAAAGTTGTCTAGAAAGTCTATATACAGCAATTAATTTTGTAAATGACAATCTGAAACACTTTCCAAGGGGTTCTATTTCCTTTTCTTCAAAGCCTGGATTTATCTCTGCTAACCACTCATTGAATTCTAAGGTACTTAGCTCAGAAATTATGTTTGGAATGGAATTAGAAGTGCCCAAGTTTGATCCAGTTGGTTCATGAAAAGAATCTGTGAAACACTATTGTCTCATATTGTTCATGATACTGATAACAGTTAACTATGATTGACTGAAACAGCTTTGTTGATATCTGTCAGCATTATTGATACAAAATTAATTTCATTAATGGTATTCCAAGACATTTTACTTTCCATTATTGCTAAAAGTAGTACACTACAGCAAATTAACTTGTCTACACAGGTTTGGAAAGAGATAGTTGTAGTACAACATTGGTCAAACTGTGATGGATTTTTATCAATGTCACTACGCATGACTTAATAACTTTTTGTGAACTGAAAATATGTAGGATTGAAGAAGCCTTGAACAATACGGTGGCCAATATTTTCCCTGAAAAGTTGGAATAGGGTAACTTGCCAAGGCTGAAGATACACATCAGTTTACTTTTCAGTGATATTTTAAATTGTTAAAGTAAGAACAAGCTTATCTGTTTAATATAATGGATATGAAAACAAAACACAGGATGATAACAATAACATTCAACTTAGGTATATATTATTCCTTCCTTATCACAAAAATGTTGTTCTTTTTTCTATTAATTTCCTTTGATACATTTGTATTCAAGTTGAATGAGGCCTAAAAATTCCTCTGTCACTTATGTACACAAAGATATTTCAGGATATATTTGTTTGGAAAGAAACTTCAGCCATAAAGAGTTACCTTGTATAAGACTAGTTGAGCACCATATGTTCATGAAAGGTATATTAAATAAATAGTTGGTCCCTGTTTATAGGCACTGCAACAGCACCATATGAAGGATGACAGTACAGTTTGTTCTGGAAACAATTAATAAAATACCCTTCAAGAATGGGAGAAGAACCAGTTTATCACAGACTTAGTGAGAGTTACAGTAAGTTTATGACAGATGCAAAATTAGAGGTCAGCTATTTGTATATTTGCAACAGTAACATTTGTTTTACAACACACAGGAAGTAAGGCCAAGACATCTTTTACCAACTAAAACTACTTCCACATGTAGAACTGATGCAATAACAACACTTGCCTTATGAAACGTACAAACAAATGATGAAAACCACTCATACATTGTCAGTAAATATAATTTTAGGAAATGATATCAGCAGAACATGAGAGAAGATTTTTGTTATTTTGAATTCACTGTTATGATTGGGGAATGTAGCAGATTCAACATCCAATGCATATTAAGGTTAGATGTTTCTCAGCTGTAATAAGAACTTTAGTATCGTAGCAAAACTAAGTTTCTTTTTCAAATAAACAGTGGAGTTTATGTATTACCACTGCTCAGAAATTGCCAAGATCACACTATTGTGTATAAAAGCAATAAAAGATTCAAAGCTCAAACATTTTCTGTTTTACATGTTAAACAATATTTGATAGTATTTTCAGATCTAGTGGCACAGCGATAAGTCAAAGGACAAAACCAGACTTCAATATTTGTGGTGAGTACACAAATAGTGTAAGTTCCTGCTTATCTTAAAAAAAGAAGCTATTTCTTTTTATTTCAAATAATTGACATGATTTTTATTTAAAAAAATGAGTACTATCTGCACTAGCTGTCCCCAATTTAGTGCTAAAAGCCCAGAGGGAAGGCAACTTCGTTATCACCCACCACTAACAATATCACATAGAAAATTTTAAAATCATACACATTGTAAATAATGTTAAAGGAAATAAAATAATTAATAAACTAAGAAAAAATTACTAACACATCTTAATTTTATATTAATTCTTATGATAAATTCCTTAACCATAATTATGTCAAATAGTATTTTAAATCTGATATCTTTATTTTAACATTATTACTTGAGTGAGACCACACTGGCTGAAGAAACATTTTACTGTCTTTTTAATTAAGATTTTCTTCCTAACTTTATTATATTTTGCATTTCAAGTTGTGGTTAGTGAATCCATTCAGTTAAAACACCAAAAATAAACATTACCCAAACAAGGATCAAACAAAGATTTGTAAGGTGCAAGGAGTGCATTTTTACAAATTTTGATGATTAATAATTATCACAACAAATGTGTAGTTCAACCTGTGATTGTCTCTATATGATGCTAAGATGTAAAATGGAAATACCACATTATGTTTTAAGAAAAAGTCCAAACTAAATGGATAGGTTAAATAACAACAATATTAATTTCATAACTAAATAAGGAATATAATGAAAAGTGAATGGCATACAAATTTTATTACATGTGGTTTGATTTTTTTAAATTTATCAATAAGATTTTTTTTATGGTAATGATATCCTGCAAAGCTGACATTAATATTCCTGTTGAAGGCAAGAAATACTTAAGAATGAAGACACAACAAAATCAGGATAAATTCAAGGATTTGTTACATGTCTTAAAATTACAAAATTCTTTACAATAGTTTAAGAATTTTCAATCATGCCAATGAAAAATGGAAAAGTTCTGTCTGTATGCAATGGTACCTTGAGATTCTACAACAAAAACATTGTTGTGGAGGAAAACAGCAGTACCCAAAGAAAATCCTGAGGGCTTAAAAGAAGATGCTCCAATATTGCTTTCTGTTATCATACATTAGGCATAGTTGTTCGTCTTAGATGGTGGGAAATCAATGGAAACGGTCTTCCTAGAATGTTTCTTCAGCTTATGAATCTGAAAGTTTTCAGCAAAAACATTTGTCCTGTAACCATAGCGTGGATGAAGAATGGAAGGAATCTGTGAAATTTGTTGACAGTTTTTCTATCTGGGTTCTTCAAGCTTTGTTGGGTGAGCAGATCAAAGATATCCCTTTGTGTAGCTTTGTTCTTATTGATTGACAAACAAGATGAGTGAGTTAAGTGTGTTTTACTGAATATGTGTATTGGTGTTATGTATTTATCTATTTAAGAGAACTAACTATTAAAATTTTGAATTAGAGAACTGTAAACTGTGTTTTAACGTGTTTGTCAAGTTGAAATAAATTAATAACAATATACGATAGAATAATGTAAACAACACAAAACTGGTTTTGTTCATTAACAGTGCTATTTCATGACATGAGTGGGAGCATAATGCAATCTAAATCACATTAAAATATTTACAAGGCATAAGTTTAAAAACAAAACAGTAACATGAATTCCTCTGGAGCCCAGGTTATTACTAAATCAGTGTCAACCTTTACTTTCAGCAGTGAGAAAAATAAACAATTCATCCTTGCTCATTGACAATGTAACAAAAGTTTTGAAGTAAATGGCATCACATTTTTTCATTGAACTAACGTTAATGGGTTTAATGTCAACCAAAAAGCAACAAGTATTTTGTTTCAAAACTAAGCTCCCTTTGCAGAGATGCCAACCATTATGATTTTGGTGTATACATTACGACTTGTTGCAACTCCCAAATTATTATATATGATATAAGCCTATACAATAAAGTGATAAATTATTTCCCCAGGGCTTGAAAGGGGTGAAAAGAAAATTTCTAGTTAGATACAAATAAATTTTGATAATAAATAAAAGACAGTCCAAATGGCTACTTGCAATAATCATGTTTGTGCTTGAAATAATAAAAAATATTTGTATCTCCGTCTACCAATAGTTTGAGTGCGGTGCTTCTCCATATTGGGTACGTGGGGGAATCCATAGTTACGCCATCAGTGCTTGTTAGCCAATTAGTGCTCGCATAGATGGGTATTTCTCGTTTTCTAAGCAGCATAGAAACACCAATGTGATCATTCACAAGATGGAAAAAAAAAGAGGCCTCTTTCACCAGGTTGTCTTGTTTCTGGCAAATCTAAAAGGACTAAAACTGTGAAAGGGCTCTGTCTACAATCACTCAGTCATTTGAAATAGTTGGCATCTCTGCCTTTGTATTAAATGTATTTGGACTGTCTCTACATATTTTTAGCTAAATCACTTAAACTTTCTATAAGTGCGAGACATTTGATAAACAACAGGATATAAGGTAACAATTCAAATCACAAGATGCATTGCAACAACAAAAAAAAAAGCTTGTCTAATACATTAAAATAATGTTTCTAGGTCAAGAAACATAGCAAGCAATATTATAAATTGTGGTTTGTTATGCTAGAAAATAAAATCAACAGCACAAATAGAGTAAGATAGATAAGAAAATAAAAAATAAAATTTGGTTATTTTAATAACATCTTTAGAGTTAATGCATGAATTGATACAAGTGGTTATAAGGGTAGGTTTAATTGTTACTACTGTGGTGCTAGAAGTATAAAATAAATGATGACAGCACAAACAGGAATGAACAATTTTGATGTAACTAGAATAACTTGCACATAGATGATGTTGATGACAGAAATTTCTCTAAAATGCAGGTTTACAGGTTGTTGATAAAGAACAAAAGGAGGAGTGGTTTTATACATGAAATTTAATTTGCATCCTGTTGAAATTGATGATATCAAAAAAGTAATCACCTTGATATCACCTTGTCAAATAATTTTCAAGAATCCAGATATAACAAATCTGTACTTCTACCCTCATCTACATAAGCAATGACCTTTTCAAAGAATGTTAAAAGATTCCTAGGGCAATATTTCCCTCTAGAGTTGACTTTTCAATAAAATTTTAAACTTTGTTAAATTACTTCAGAAAGCATCTTCTTTCAGACTTTCAAAAACTTTTTCCACAATTTAAGTGAGATTAATGAGCCTATAACTACTGGTATAACTGTTATCACTTCCCTTGAAGATATGAATGATATTAGATAATTCGGGAATTCATTAATCCTTGTTGACTAGTCAAGAACTTACAAAATCAATAGTACCAAATGGCTCAGACATCCAATTCTTCAAAACCCTGAGGGAAATATTATCTTGCCCATGAGCCTTAACTTCTTAATTTTAACAAGCTCAGAATTTATGCAATTATCTTCTTCAACTTCAGTTTTATCTATCAATTGTTCAGATGAAGAACACTGATTAAGTGTTTATTCTGAAACACTAAAAAACAACAACAAAAAAACATAATAACGTAGCCAATTCATGATTATCAGATCCAAGACTTCTTTTGTCATTCTCAAGAGACCTATCTCCATCCTAATATGTTTTACTCCTCATGTACTTTTAAATTACTTATTGATAATTCATTTTCAGTTGATTTTTTCACATATATTTTTGGATGTCCTTATTTCCTGTTTGACTAACTTTCTTGTTGATTTTCTATACTACTAACAACTTTAAATTTCTTATGCTTTTCTTTAATTCTATCTCATATCCTTTCTAAGGCAACCTGTGTTTTTACCTGTGGTTACTCTTTTCTTTCTTTAAGAATTATATATTTGCGTACGGAAAAATGTTTGTATATCCCCCCCCCCCAATTTTCTCAGCTGCAAATAATTATCTTGTACAACAAGATAATTCTTGTTGTACCCCTTCAATGTGTTTTGAAATTTTAACTTAAATACTATTATTTCTTGATTTCATATTCAGTAAAATGCTGAACCTAATACAGCAATGATAACTGGTAACTATGTGTTCCCAAATTTTCACCCTCTGAACCATTTCTATATGAAAAGTTAATAATAAATCTAAAATAGTATTCAGTGATGTCGAGAAAACCCACTTGTAGAGAAAAATATATGTAAAAATGGCTCATTTGAGTTGAGAAAATATTTTACATGGAGGAGGGAACAACATTTCAACCTTCTTTGGTCATCGTAAGGTTCACAAAGAAAGGAAGGTAACTGACCGGAAGCTGACCACATGTTTGAAAGGGGTTGTGTAACTGAGTGTTGCAATGTACAGGGCAGTGTTAGATGTTTGAATATATTATATAATATAAATATAAAATATATTCAAACATCTAACACCACCCTTTTGAAATCAGGTTACAGATATAAAGAAATATAACAATTGCAAAAGATGTAATGCATATCAACTGAAAGTTGCACTAAGCCATAATAATGAATGCATCAGTTCTCTTTCTATTGTAAATATAAAATATGAAGAGCTTTAAATACAAAGCACTATTGCAAAACACCTATGATCTCTATAATTAGAGTCATGTCATACAATGATTTTAATGCATCTTATTGGTAAGGTGGTGTTGTGGATATTGTTATTCATCCGTGATGTAAACTTATTCATCTAAACTCACCTCCTTTCCAATGGTAAGAGACAGTCAAAAAAAGTTGGAGCTAAGTGACACTGATTTTTTATCTCTAGTTTGTCACTTCAAAATAAGGGATGGCTAGTCAAATAGTTCTCAAGTAGATTTTCACTAGATTAAAAAATAACCAACATGTACACAAAATGTATAGTCTAGTATTTAAGAAACATCTAACTTTTGTTTGCTTAAAAGTAAATGATACTTTTATATGCAAAAGCGGCTCATTTGGGTTGAAAATATTTTACATAGAAGAGCGAACAACGTGTCGACCTTCTTCGGTCATCGTCAGGTTCCGCGAAGGTTGTTAAGCTCTTCTATGCAAAATATTATCTCAACCCAAGCAAGCGTTTTGCATATAAATTTCTCAACAAGTGGGTTTCTCGACATCACTGAGTAAATGATACTCTTGATGTGAATTGAAAAAACATTTTCAACAATTGTAATTTACATACATATGCTATTTTAATAATATGATTAAGCTGATATTGGGTATAGTTAAACATGATGTAGTCTAATACAATGTATAAAAACATAAATGTTTGTGCTCCATAAAGAAAGTTTGTAAACTACTAAATTTGAGAATTTTAATTTTACTGATGTTTAAAGTTTTCATGTTCAGACTCATAAAAGATTATCTACCATTGCACGAGCAAGATAAAAGCATCAAATGGAATACAAAATGCCTAAAACTAAAGATAATTAATTATAGAGGTAAATGTAAGAGACAAATCCAGAAAAATTGTCAATAAAATTATCCAATTATCCTATTTACTGTAAAGAAATTAATAAACATTATAAACAAATTTATACATACAAAATCTGATATTAGCAAAGATGCAACTTTCTACACTACCCAAGGTACCAAAGTGATAGCATATACATGTATGAACATTTTATTTCTTATTTACATTAAACACCTTCTAATGCATTACAAATTTCATCCTGTTACTACTGTTCAAAGAGCCAACCAATGAGACTGCAATAAGATACTTTCATTTCTACTCAGTATTGAAGAAATTAGTAGGAAAAACATCAAACAGAAATAAACATGTTCTTTATAACATTTATTATATTTACATAACTTGTACTGTTGTTAGTTAGGTCCGTTAAATGATTATTATTTTTACTTTATTTATTGTTACTATAAATTTACACAAATAATGGAATGAATTTCCTCAAAACAATGAAACTGACTTCTTACTACCAGTAGTGGGCTCATGCCTGATAATGGGTTTAATAATGTCCATATTGTAACCCACACATGAAACAAAGAATAAAGTAAAAACTACTTTGGGTGTCTCAGTTTATTTATACACCAGTTTGAACCACTGGTCTCAAGTTTCATAGCTGTAAAAACTTTGATAACAACTGTTATAACAGACAAAACCTACTTCTACCACTCAGGGGAAACCCTTGAATCTTAACCAGTCTTAATAATCTAAAATATAGTTACAATATTATTTTCTAGTGCAACTATTTGCAAAGTCACCTGCTAAATATGTACTAGTCATCCCTAATTAAACAACAAAAGACACCTAGTCATCACCACCCACCACCAAGTCTTGGGTTACTCTCTTACCAACAAATAATGAGATTGATCATCACAATACAAGTACCCTACAGCTGAATGGGAGAGCAAAGTTAAAAGATCTTATGAGATAGGATCTGTAGTTTCGTTTAGTTCTATTTCATAACTTTTTGTAATGGTGGATGTTAGGAGTTTTAACATGTAGAAATGTTTGGGTGGTTTAATTTCAAATTCAAGAAAATTAAGAGTAACTGCCTTCCCACAACTGCCTTATGAAAACAAGTGTTCATTATTCAAAACATATTTACACTTTATTTACACCATATTAAACCCTATTGTTAATATCCATTAAACACTAATGTTATTCCAATACAATGTTAGTGTTTTAAGATTAAAACTTATAATATATTAAAAATCATGCATCAGATAATTTTCACATTCACATGTTTAAGATATTTATTACATTAACACCACAGGTGTAGGCTGATTACAATTTTGGTAGGTATATTGATTTATTACAAGACCAAGAAATAAATTTTGTTTAAATTTCATGCACATGTAAAATTACATCCACAAATACTTGATTAAAACTTTATATATATATAAAAATTAGTTTTTAGATGACAAATCTACAATAAACAAAAGTATATTATACAAAATTGAAACTTTACTTGCGTCAAGTAGAAATAAACACTAACTAAAGACTTCTCTAAATTAGTAATTTGGTGTTTAGATCTTGATAAAATATGCAAAAATTCTTTCAAGTTAGAACTGTTTAATTAAGTGTACACATTTAAAACTAACCAATGTTGTACTATCCGAAAATATTTTGAATAAATGGTTGAATGTTATAAATCAAACACATAATACCTCACTGTTGATAGCATCATTGCAACACAAATGTTATTTGTTTTCATAAAAACCTTTGTTATCACCAACATCATATCTTGTTAAAATTTCCTGCAGACTGTGTATAAATACCAGAAGATGGGGTACCTCCTCATCTGCAAAATCAAATGTCTTTGTGAGATTGCATCATCATAAATGTTCTAAAAGACAAAGCAAATGGAAATGTAATGTAATAACAAACATCATAAAATATAACCGAAGTCCATTTTCCTTATTGTCTATCTAACTTTCAATATAAAACCTCTATCAATAATTCAGCCATCCAAGATATTTCAAAAGTAAAATTTGCTGACATCATTCCCTTGTTTCATATTAATGTGCAAGATATAAAGACACATTTTTAAAACATCTATGAAAGAGTAAAACAGATTCACTAATTGATTGATTGACACTATATGCCACTTTGAACATAATTTTGGTTATATTGTGGTTAACAGAGGCTGTAATTTAGTGGTAACATAAAAACGTTGCAACAATAAATGATAAATTATAAAAACAAGAATTTGTTGCACATCCTATCAATATCAAGACTGACCTGGAACTGTCAATGCATAAAAGATGATACATGAATCATTTTGGATATTGAAAATCAAAACTTGTTGTGTATCATTCATTAAATATATCCTGTCAACAATATAAATAGATACATTCTGTATTATTTGTGAGCTAGTGCTGATAATATACTCAGGGTAGAAAGGTTGGATAAGGACTAACCCTACAGTTTGCATAATTTCATTGTACTAGAACATTTTTTATACTGTTGTTATTTTTAAAAGACACATTGTAAATCACAGTTACCACAAAGTTGTGGAACAAGAGGTTTTATAGAAAATTTAAAAATAACAATACCTTTACAACTTTAATTACCATTTTTTGATGACTATCTTTTCTCTTTCTTTTCCAACTAATTTTTCCAGCTTTCCTTACAATGTCACATTAGAACCTGGTAATAAACAAATACAGATAAATTGATTTTACCACAAGTTACTACATTAGCAAATTAAATCTTCCATTTTAATAACCTTCATTTATTTATATTATGCAACTGGCATGTTTATCAAACAATTATTCAATGAATGGGTTTAACTGTTAACAAAATTGGTATATTAAATCTCAATAAGTTTATACTAAATGCCTTAATAACACTTTCTTAACATATAAAATTATATACAATTAGAAGATGTTTCACAGATAATATTCAATTCTACAAAAATGTTTTACATACATACATTTAATTTTCTCTCAAATGCTCTTCAACCTTTTCATCAGACACTCATGTTTATCATTCACCTTTTTATAGCCTCATCAAGACTGTTTCTCATGTAGAAAACTTACAAAGTACCTTAATTACTATTTTCTAGAATAAAATTTCAAGTTAAAATTCACATTAACTTTATATAATTGTTTTCAAACTGATAAATGTTCACACTTTTTCAAATATACTTTAGAAAATGAACTGTATTTCAAAATATTGTTTACTCATGAAACTTATTAGAGGCCTATACAACTTCAAATTGTGGGTTTTTATGTAATGTATTATAGACTGTTTTATTAGTGCTTGAATTGATTGGAAAATTCTAGTTTTCAAGATATTTCTTTTGTGCTGTTCATTAATTGATTGAAATACCTTGCAAAACTTCCTTGATCAAAACAAGAGAATCTTCCTGGTTTCAGTGATGTTTGCCACTGTGCTCTTCTAGAGTGGTACTCTCTCAATAACATGTGATTTAAATTGTCCACCAATCCATTTTCTATTTAGTTGCTCTACATGCTTATCAAAAGCCCCCTCATTTATCGGAAAAGAGGAAAGAGCTGGTTTCCTTCCAACTTGTCAAACTCTAAAGTTTTAAGTTTGAAAGCTGAGGAGGACTCTGGGGATGTTTTCATACTTTCCCTACCTTGCAGTCACCATTATTTGATTTAATTTACAAAAAGAGAAACTCTAGAAGCAAATAAAGATAAGCCTGTTTACTCTATTAAGATAGGATAAATTCATTTCAAATGAAGATAATATCCAGAAGCAAGATGTACATTTTTTTCAGGAATATATTGAAATGATAATAACATAACAGTCTTAAAAAACAAACAAACAGTAACAACCTTAACTTCTTCTCTACAGTCATAAGAAAACTCATCTTTCAATCACTTCATTTTCTTTCTGATTAATTTTTTTAGAGTAAGAAAGAAATTAAATTTTATTATAGTAAACCATGATTTTATCCATCTTTATGTGGTAAGCACTTATATTTTGTTAAAGTTTTCCCCACCAATGGCCTGACAGTAATGTAATTAAATTAAAAAAAAAGTCTTGGATATCTTTTCATATAAAAATATTATACATTCAGTTACCAGATTATTAAATATATTTTCTCTGTCCATTATTCAGAGTCATATGTATTGCTGGTAGAATAATAGTAACAAATTTAAAGATTGTGACCCATATATTAGTAAATCATTTAACAGTTTACCATGTAATGTGAAATAAATATCCCAGTGTTAGAAAATGTATAATAATCTACGTTTATTTCAAAATTTGTTACATCCAGCAGCACATACTTTTTTTCCCAGGAAATAAACAGAAAGCAAGAAATTTTAATGTTTAATTTGTATATATTTACAAGTTTTTCTCTTGAATAACAACAACAATCTTACATGAAAATGAGCATAACACATGTTTACATTTTAACACTTCACAGATCATTCTTTTCTGCTAAAGAACAATCATTTTTCTGATTAGTATTAAATCACATTCTAAATTTCAGATGTTTTGTTTATCTCAACTTATTGATTGTATTTCACACATAAACCTACTTACATCATCACAAAGTACAATAAAAGTATTATTCTTAAATCCGTTCAAAACGTAATTTTCTTCAATCTCTTATAATTACAAGTTTTCCACACAAAGGTCAAAGTTGTCTTTGTTGAAAAACAAAAAAGCAAGGATATACTCTTTCAACTGATACATTGTACTTTATAATTGTAATGATTCATATAGTTGCAAACTCTTTAACCTAAAGATGACCTAAAAAAGGTCACAACGTTGTTCTCTACTTCTATAGTTTTAATACCCATACCAACTGTATTGAGATAGAATTTTACAAACGATTTATACAGTCCACACTTAATTCAAAAAATAACTATAGCAATGATGCTGCATTAAACCGTGTTATAGAGAAAAGAGATTTAGCCTGAATCGTTTAGGGTTAGAATATAAAATGCTAATTTACTTACGTGCATACTGCTTCGAGGTTTTTGGATTATTTTAACATCAAAGCATTTTTGCGATATAAGTTTAAAGTGCCTGATAACACTTTGTGATGTCCTAAAAGTTGGAAATAATAAAATCCTTTTTGTTATAGACATTTGTTTTATCAGATTTGAACCCTTTCTCGCATTACTTTTTCATGTCTTGCGATCTCTTGTACTGTTTTGATTACGTCACACAGATAAATTGTTGTAGACACGTGAGCGAATATTGATTCAAAAATATGAAAAATTCTGGAAAACCGTTAATAAACTAAGTTACGAGTGAAACCTCCATCTCATTTATACTGAGATTCACAGTGAAAAACAAGTTTGCGAGATTAATATTGATAAATATCATTTTAATATTTTACACATCAGAACCTTACTATATTTTCAAATACCTGAATAATATTTCAATTATATTAGGTGAGAAAAAATTTAATTTTTCATGTTTTGTGATAAAATTCGTTATTACCACCATTGGCCAAATTAATGTAAAGCCTAAATCTTGTTAGGTTTAGATTAATTTGTAAGTGCTGAGTTTTCTTGTGAAAATATAATTTCGAAATATAATTAAGTTAATATTAATGAGATTAATTTATTCATTGTAGAATACTAATAATTTTATATACATGTGTGTGTATATACATATGCATGTATGTTTAGAATATAACCTCTTGCGTTGAAATGACACGTTTCCCATTTTAACCAAAGTATATATCAAATCTAGTGAAAACCGATGATGGTGTTCTATTGTGTTTATGTATGTTTTCTTACATCAAAGCCACATGAGCTATTTGGTGATGTACACTGAGGAAAATCCAACCCGTTACTTTAGCTTTTGCAAATCCTAATATTTAACACTCTTTCTACCGCGGAAGTGATGTTATAGCCTCGGAAAAGTTTAAATTTAAAATTTAAAACATTAAAGTGTTTTCTTATCAATCCTACCATCAATAATATGGGCCATAATGTGTTTCTAATTTGTAGACAAATTATTTTAGGAAATAAATAAGATTTATGAATTTTCGATATTGTTTAAACTAACGAAGGCCCGGCATGATCAGGTATTCGGGTTCGAATCTCCGTCGCACCAAACATACTCGCCCTCCCAGTCTTGGGGACGTTATAATGTAACGGTCAATCTCACTATTCGTTGGTAAAAGAGTAGCCCAAGAGTTGGCGGTGGGTAGCAATGACTAGTTGCCTTCCCTCTAGCCTTACACTGCTAAATTAGGGACGGCTAGCACAAATAGCCTCGAGTAGCTTTGTGCGAAATTAAAATGCGCGCGCATGTGCTTATTTTCCAAAAATATGCGAGGACTGGTAAGGTAAGTACGCAACATTCTCGCGCAAGTGTTAATTTTGTAGTTTAGCGTGCAGGTGTTAATT